>NC_056731.1:192590319-192757819 GCF_019279795.1 Protopterus annectens
CAAAGCTGGTATATAAATGCTTGAAGGAAATGCTAGAATATGTGAATGGTGAAAGGGAACTTTGGTTAGCCCTGCTTAGTGTCTGCTACCACCACAGTCCTCTCTATGAGAAGTAGAAGGAAAGTGTCTATTTTGTTTTTCTTTCCCAAATGTAGTATCTAAGTTTTGGCATTAACTATGCTATACTTCATTAAATTAAATGATTTTTTTATTTCCAGCTACCTGAAGTCTAAATTATGGCTCTGTACTTTTCTGGTAGGTCTGTATATATCTTGGGATGTTTTAAATAACCAGGCTATTAAAAGCTTGTTGATGGATTTAATATGAGATATGAAGCCACTTAAAGTAACCAGTCCAATATTTCAGGCATTTGTTTGATGGAAATCCTGTCAAAGACACCCTGGTCAGATACTTACATTTTCGGATTTGCTGAAAATGTTATATAGTGCAGTATCCTCTAACCTTCTTTATCTTTATCAGGGGGACAGAAATGTCCCTTTCAATACTTGTAGAGTCTAAGGAGAGAGTTGTAGCCCGCTGGTTGGAAGCACTCCTTCTGGATGGATTCACACCTGCTTCAGGCTGATAAGCACTGAATTTTTTTGTTTAAAGCATTATGTCCTTATTCTGTCTTGATATGTCTGTGACGTAAAAGTCAATGGGCCTATTTTAATCAGCAGATGAGTTTTCCCATGCTTGCTAAGATGTTTGGTAATTTGATAATATCCTGTCAAATATTCAGAGGGCAGGATCTCCTTAAATTGTTTACTCCAAAAATGAATAAAGACTATGTCATGATTAACCTTAATCCTTTTTAATCTAGTTCAGATGTCCTTAACCTTTGGCCCTAGGCAAGTCGCATACTTCTTGCAAAGTCCAGTGAGTAAACATCTGTTTTATGAACATTAGTGTCGCTAATTATTAAGATGGGTTTGAGGTTGCCAAGTTGTGCTTACCTTATAGTTTTTTTTTAAACAAGAAACAGCTGCATTAAATTATCACGTATGACATCTATATTAAATTATCACATATGACATAGGCAATCATACATTTATATAAATGAAAACAAACTATACTGACACAATTTTAGTTGCAAAAATTATACATCATTTATGATCCATCCAAACATTGTCAGTAAAACATTTACATAGCTCATTCAGATCCTGCCTTCTTCTAAACCTTGTTCCTTCTCTGCATGTATTTTTCCCACAATCCCCATTTTTTCGATGTAATTTGTTCCTACCCTTTTCCAAAGTTTCCAATTCCAGTTGTTTTATCTCTGTTACTATATTCGCTACTTCTAGTAAAGTTGGTTTAGACTTTGATTTCCATTTTCTAGTGATTGTTTTTTTGGCAGCGACCATAATTAGACTCAGCAAGGCCTTTATATGTCTAGGCAATTCCAGTTCTGCATCATTGCTCAAAAAATCATATTCTTAGTTACATCAATTTGCTCAGCCAGTATGTCTGACAGAGCAGTCTTCAGGGAATCTTTAAAGTCTGCCAACTCATTACACTCCCAAAAAATATGTTCCCAATTACCTGTTCTTTCCCATCACACCTTCAACATTTGCTGTCTATCTGAGGAAAAAATGTTTGGAGTCTACTTGGGGTATAAAATTACCTATGTAAACATTTCCAACCAAAGATCCTAAACCTTCTAGACTTTGTTGCATATTTGGGAGACATGCATATACCACCCATTGTTTCTTTATGAATTGCTTATCCAGTTTCTCTTCACATTCCTTTCTAACCTCCTCTTATTGGTTCTTATAATTATCATGCAATATTTTATCTTCTTCTTCTTCTTTCAGATGCTCCCGTTAGGGGTTGCCACAGTGGATCATCTGTTTCCATTTCTTCCTGTCCTTTGCATCTTGTTATGTCACACCAACCACCTGCATGTCCTCTCTCACCACATCCATAAACCTTATCTTAGGCCTTCCTCTTTTCCTGTTATTTGGCAGCTTCATCCTTAGCATCTTTTTCCCAATATACTCTGCATCCCTCCTCAGTACATGTCCAAAGCAATGTAATCTTGCCTCTCTGGCTTTGTCTCCAAACCTTCCAACCTGGGCTGACCCTCTGATATACTTATTCCTAATCTTGTCCACCCTCATCACACCCAGTGCAAATCTTAACATATTTAACTCTGTCATGTCCAGCTCTAACTCATGCCTTTTTGTCAGTGCCACTGTCTCCAACCCATATAACATAGCTGGTCTCACTACCCTCTTGTAGACCTTCCTTTTTACGTTTACTGGTACTCGTCTGTCACAAATCACTTCTGACACTCTTCTCCACCCACTCCATCCTGCCTGTACTCTCTTTTTCACCATATTTTATATGCTCTACTAATTATTCCTTTTTTAACCACAGCTTCTGTTCTAGATTCCACTAAAAACGCTACCAGTGCTGGTCTTTGGTTTAGGACCCCCTTATTCATTTCTCTTGGTCTATACTCTGATCATCATCATCATCTTCTTTCAACTGTTCCCGTTAGGGGTCACCATAGTGGATCATCTGTTTCCATTTCTTCCTGTCCTTTGTATCATGGTCTGTCACACCAACCACCTGCATGTCCTCCCTCACCACATCCATAAACCTTATCTTAGGCCTTCTTCTTTTCCTGTTACCTGGTAGCTTCATCCTTAGCATCTTTTTCCCAATATACTCAGCATCCCTCCTCAGCACATGTCCAAACCAACATAATCTTGCCTCTCTGGCTTTGTCTCCAAACCTTCCATCCTAGGCTGACCCTCTAATATACTTATTCCTGATCCTGTCCACCCTCGTCACACCCAGTGCAAATCTTAACATCATTAACTCTGCCACATCCAGCTCTAACTCCTGCCTTTTTGTCAATACCATGGTCTCCAACTCATATAACATAGCTGGTCTCACTACCCTCTTGTAGAACTTTCCTTTCACTCTTCCTGGTACTCGTCTGTCACAAATCACTCCTGGCACTCCTCTTCACCCACACCATCCTGCCTGTACTCTCTTCTTCACCTCTCTTCCACACTCACCATTACTCTGAACTATTGATCCCAAGTATTAAACTCATCCACCTTCACCACCTCTACTCCTTGTATCCTCACCATTCCTCTATCCTCCCTCTCATTCACACACATATATTTTGTCTTAGTCCTGCTGACCTTTATTCCTCTTCTCTCTAGAGCATATCTCCATCTGTCCAGGGTCTCCTCCACCTGTTCCCTACTCTCACTACAGATCACAATATCATCTGCAAACATCATAGTCCACGGGGACTCCTGTCTGATCTCGTCTGTCAACCTGTCCATCACCAATGCAAATAAGAAAGAGCTCAGAGCTGATCCTTGATGTAATCCCACCTCCACCTTAAACGCATCCATCACTCCCACCGCAGACCTCACCGCAGTCACACTACCCTCGTACATATCCTGTACCACTCTTACATACTACTCTGACACTCCCGACTTCCTCAAACAATACCACAACTCCTCTCTAGGCACCCTGTCATATGCTTTCTCTAAGTCTACAAAAACACAATGCAACTCCTTCTGACATTCTCTGTACTTCTCCATTAACACTCTCAGAGCAAACATCGCAGCTGTAGTGCTCTTTACCGGCATGAAACCATACTGCTAATCACTAATCATCATGTCCCTTCTTAACCTAGCTTCCACTACTCTTTGCCATAATGTCATGCTGTGACTGATCAATTTAATCCCTCTGTAGTTAATTCAGCTCTGCACATCACCCTTATTCTTAAAAATCGGTACCAAAACGCTTTTTCTCTATTCCTCAGGCATCCTCTTACTTTCCAAGATTTCATTAAACAATCTGGTTAAAAACTCCACTGCCATTTCACGTAAACACCTCCATGCTTCCACAGGTATGTCATCTGGACCAACAGCCTTTCCATTCTTCATCCTCTTCATAGCTATCTGTACTTCCTCCTTGCTAATCCATTGCACTTCATGATTCACTATCCCCACATCATCCAACCTTCTCTCCCTCTCATTCTCTTCATTCATCAACCCCTCAAAGTACTTTTTCCATCTGCTCAACACACTCTCCTCACTTGCGAGTACATTTCCCTCATTATCCTTTATCACCCTTACCTGCTCCACATCTTTCCTAGCTCGGTCCCTCTGTCTAGCCAATCGGTACAGGTCTTTTTCTCCCTCCTTAGTGTCCAACCTTTCATACAACTCTTCATACGCCTTATCCTTAGCCTTCGCTACCTCTCTCTTTGCCATGCACCTCATCTCCTTATACTCCTGTCTACTTTCTTCATCTCTTTGACAATCCCACTTCTTCTTTGCTAACCTCTTTCTCTGTATACTCTCCTGTACTTCCTCATTCCACCACCATGTCTCCTTGTCGTCCTTCCTCAGTCCAGATGTCATACCAAACACCTTTCTAACCGTCTCCCTTACTAGCTCTGCTGTAGTTACCCAGCTGTTTGGTAACTCTTCACTGACACCCAGTGCCTGTCTTAACTCATCCCTGAACTCCACCTCACAATTACCCTTTTTCAGTTTCCACCATTTGATCCTTGGTGTTGCCCTCACACTCCTCCTCCTCTTCTTGATCATCAACGTCATCCTACAAACCACCATCCTAATATATATATATATATATATATATATATATATATATAGAGTCTATATATATATATATATATATATATATATATATATATATATATATATATATATATATGTATAGAGTCCTAAAATATATATATATATATATATATATATATATATATATATATATATAGAGAGAGAGAGAGAGAGAGTCCTAATATATATATAAATATATATATATATATATATATATATATATATATATATATATATATATATAGAGAGAGAGAGAGAGAGAGAGTCTATAGACCATCTTGGTCTATACTCTGATATCGATCCTTAATAGGGAAGGCAATCTCTAGCCTGCAGTCTAAATAAATTCTTAGCCATTTCCCATTCTATTAACTTTCCCTCTCTAATTATTTGCTCCCATTACATTGGTTCTTTAGCCAGTTTTACCTTCTAAGCTTTTGAGCCTGTTCTGCTTCAGTTTTAAGCTGAGGTATTTTGTTACCATGAACTCTACCTCAGTCCCATATTGTACTAACTGTGCTTGTGTGGTGTAATGCAGCTAATCACTTAAAAATTGTGTGTAATCATACCTCCCAACCGTACCGAATAACTCGGTTTTTATTGAGTTTTGGGGTCCAAATACTGGGGTGCCACGATTCCCGAGTGGCAACCCTCTATTTCCGAATTTTCCCAGCTTTAGCTTTTATTTTATTTTTAATTTTTCCTCGCTTTTTTTATTTTGATCTGACATCATCACGTGCGCGATGACGTCATCTCCGTCAGGGTTACCAGCCTGTCGGAATTGAGCTCAAGGGCTCCAAATGTACATTTCCGACTGGCATTCATTCCCAGTGATCTGCGAGTGTGAGCGGGTTATTCAAACGTTTAGCTTGGATTCAGATCTGCGAGTGCGAATGGGTCACATTTTAGCTTTGGAATCTGAGCTTGGATTCTGTTTTTAGCTTTGGATTCTCCTAACCTGCGAGTGCGAGCGGGTTATTTCATTTTAGCTTTGGATTCTGCGAGTGGGTTTATTTTTAGCTTTGGATTCTTTGGCTCTATCTGCACTTGTGAGCAGCAGCATATTATTCTGGTAGGAAACTGAATATTATTCTGTGAAGTGTGTGATGCGTGTGTGTGTGTGTGTGTGTGTGTGTGTGTGTGTGTGTGTGTGTGTGTCTGTGTTTTGTTTTCTTTGTTAGCACAGTGTTACATGTTTTTTGTAAGCATACCATTTTATGGACGTGCATGGAGATCTTATTCCTCAGATCATCGTCTGATGCCTTTCATTCTGGGATGTAATGGCTACAGCATAGTATAAATGTTTACACTTTCTGAATTACTCCAAATGGACTCTGAATGGACGAGGGAGTCATGAGCAAGAATTTGATCAGGAGGGCAGTGATGATTCATGTGACAGGCTGTCTTCAATAAGGCTGTACAAAGAACATTAAGCTTAAGCCTCGATTATCTGATGGGACATGGTCTATGTGAATATTTACACTTCCAACAAGGTTAAGGTATGTGTGCTATTTAACATTTCAAAGGTTATACATGTACACTATTACAGGGCATAATATCCTAGATGCATGATGAGTTTGAATGTTGAAGTATCCTCAACCTCTTTCTGAGCCTACTTTAAATGCAGCAACAGCAATACCTTACACATTATGAGTACTGCTAATGGTACAAATCAATTATTAATCCTACAGTTGGATGACCATGTATGGGGAAAAATGGTAGTATGGCACCTACTGGATTTAGATGCATGCCATGGAATGTGGGAGGACTGAATTCAGGGCATAAATTGGTTGCTAGCATAAGAATTTTTAAACAAAAAAATGTACATGTAGTTTTTCTCCAGGAGGCAAAATGAAAGACGCATAATTCATAATTCTGGTAATTTAAGTAAACAATGGAGTAGCTGCCATGAGACAGACTTGGCTAAAAGGGGAGTGGTTAACTTACTTATTAGAAACATTACATGGCTTCAGGAGAGCATGAAATCAGGCACAGCAGGTAGACAGATGATAGCTAGATGGGTTAAGGTAAATGGTAGATTGCTTTTATATAAATGGAAATTTGCCTGTCACAAGTGATCAGTCAATAAAGGTGTTTAAAAAAAATTAAATGGTAACTCCCTCTTCTCAAGTAATTTCCATATCTCCACATATAATGACAGCACATCCCTTTATAAGTTCTATGAATCTTTGCTAGAAATGGGGCTAACATTGTTACCTCTTACATTAGTGGGTGATTTTACTGTAGCTCTAGACCCCATTCTGGAGCGGGTGAAGTTTGTATACCTACTAATACAAGGGCACTGCAGGAGTTAAAATCTGACCTAATGTTTATGTGATTCTTGGCAGGTTTTTCACACTACTGCAACAGATTTCACTTATTTTGCTCCCTCATTAATGTAATCAGCAGTCTAGACTGTATTTTTGTAAGTATTTATTTGACATCATCACTGGTACGGACCTATGTGACTCCTGCACTTTCTGATCATAGATATGTAATGCTGGAAACTAAGGACATGAGTTTCTTTTCCCACCCTTGCAGGATACTGGACCATATTCATTTGACAAGAAAGGATACCACAGACTAGATAAGGGAGGCTACAAAAGTATTTTGGAGGAAACATAAGGTTTGACTGAACACCATTTTTACAAAGTTGGAATTATTTAAACATTACATAAAATATATAGGGAATTTAATTAGGAGACAAATAAAAAAAATTGCTAAAAGGGAAATTAAAGTTTATGGGGCACAGTTAGTACAGTTACACTTACTTGCAAACAAACAAAGGTTATGGATGGGAATTTATTAGGACAAATTAAAATTCTGAAACAAAAATGTAAGGGTATGCAAGTTAACTCTTTTCAGGAAAATTTTGAGAGATCTAAAACTTTCCATTGGGCCAAATGTACTTCCTCTGCTATGGTATTAGTATATAGAGTGGGAGAAAAGAGAAAAAAACAAAAATCTATTGCCAGCATACAATATGCTCACAGTGATACTCTGAATGATCCTGCTTGCCAATTGTTTTAGGTAAGTGCCTGCAGACACTAGAAAACCCTGTTTACGTGAAAATGAATCCATTCTAAGGCTACTGCAGCTACCTGTAGTACAGGAAGATGAAAGGAGAAGACCAGGTACACCTATACAGCTTCAAGTGGTTCAGGAAGTCATGATATATGTATATATATATATATATATATATATATATATATATATATATATATCTGTGTGTATATTACACGGGTATTTTGTTTTGTAGGAGGAAATATGTCAAAAAAGAGAAGCTCATTTTAAAGGAAATATAAGGAACAGTCAGGTTTCAGAGTCTGACTGCCAACAGTTTAAGACTGCGCTAATAATGGCACACAGATATAGTCAGCAATAAAAGCATGGACTGCCGGAGTTTGCAGCCAGGACTTCCTATTTCATATGCACAGCTGAACAAAACAAGAGTGCATGTATTATCAATAAAGCTGTTTCCCACTGTTTGAACTATGCACACATTAGTGTTTATGGCAAATGGGGCAAAATAAACAGGTAATGGGACATTGGAATGGCCGCATGGAGACTCTGGTGCAATAGTTTGGTTGTCTGTTCTTCAGTTTGTGTTTGAAAGTTGGTATCCCACAATTCCATTGCAGTGGGCGGGGTTACATAATTATGTATGCAAATTTGATGTTAATCAATGTACAGATTTGTACCTATTTTTCATGGGCCTTGTCCAGATTGTTGATGTTTCCAGGTTGAAAGGTATGTGTGTAATATGTTATATGCACGCATTTTAGATTTTGAGGTTTTTAATGACTTCATGAGGGACTAGTGAGACTTTGTGAGTATATTCTTCAGAACTTCTGCATAAGTAGCATTACATGTGTGAGTATTTTATTAGCTTTTTTTTTCGAAATATAGGGAGTTTATTTAGTTTTGAGGTTCATGGGGCAAGCTATTTCAAGGAAACACAAAAGGCCAGCATAAATAGTCCAACGCTTTATTGGAAAATCAGAAATTGGACATAAAAATGCCCCAACAATAAATCCAACCTTCAAACCGGTTTCGGCAGTATGCCTTCTTCAGTGAAGGTAAAAAATATATTAAAAATGAAGCATCATACATATTTATAAAGACAGTCAATCATTATTAGCCAATGGTATGATCCAACCCTGTCTATCTAATGAATATTAATTAGAGTTCGGAATAGCATTTGAACTGCTTATGAATCATAAACAAAAATAATATTAACACCAATATGAATCCATACTGAATAAATATGTATATAAGTTGTTGCAAAAAGACTGGTGAAAGTAACCACAACTTATTGTCAAATAACCATGCACCAAATACAGTAGGGTTACTCAACAACTAAAACCCACAATGTAAACTTTTAATTACTGCCAAAAAATATATAGCCCAAAAAAATTTAGCCAAAAGAATATATGTAATATCCATATATATAAACAATTATTTATGAAAATACAATTAATCCAAAATATATATATATAAAAATATATATATATATCTCTGATATATTTCAAGGATTATCCAATACGACCTGATATAGCATTGTACCTATAGGACAATAGCTGAATGAAAAAATATTTATAATAAATGGTCATTAAGACCAGGAGGAAACAAGGCTCCAAGATGGATAATCCAATATTTTTCTTTGTGACTGAGTATGTTTTGCCATCCTTGCTGATGGCTCCTGTCCCCAATGATCCTGTCTATGACAGTAAACATAAACTTAGCTGAAGGATGTTTAGTTGTATGTTGAAAAAGTGCATTTGTTGGCTTTTTATTCCGTATGTCACTCCGATGTTCTCCTATTCTAATTCGAAGGGAACGTAATGTTTTGCCCACATAAAAAGCTGAGCATTGACATGTGGCCAGGTATATCAACCAACTACTGGAACAGTTACCAAAAATCCTTAAGTCATAAACTTTACTCGTGTTAGCACTAGTAAATTGTTTAATTTTATTTACCTGATTACAGGATATGCAATGGCCACACGGAAAAGTTCCCAGGAGTTCGTCCCCCATAATGGTTAATTGTTTGTATTTTGCCCCTCCACTCTCCTGATGTTTATAATGGGAAAATAAAGAACCTAAAGTTCTACCCCTTCTATAAGACATTTGACATTTGCAACCCAAAATCTCACGTAAATAATTATTGGCCAATAGAATATTTCAATTATCATTCAAGATATTCGTGATTACCTGATGGTTTCTTCCAAAAGTGGTGACAAATCTCAAAGTGGAATCCTGTGGTCTACATGAGTGATTCCTATATTCAAGCAATCTACTTTTCTGCTGTTGCCCAGACCAAGTACTTGCAGATACAATGTCAAAAGGACGATATCCCCTATCTAAAAATCGGTGTGTTAAATCCTTTTTGGCATCCTCATAATCCATTAACGAGGAGCTAATACATTTTATTCTCAGAAATTGAGATTTGGGAATATTCCGGATGGTGTGCAGTGGGTGCATACTAGATGCATGGAGTAACGTATTATATTGAGGGTATTTATGATGAATCTTAGTACCAAGAGTATTATCTGTGTTTCTATATACAGTAACATCTAAGAAGTCAATATGATCAAGATTAGATGTAACCGTAAACTCAATTCCCCAGACGTTACTGTTAAGATATTCCATGAATTCTTGTAGATACCCTAAATCTGCATGCCACACCATCCAGCAATCGTCCAAGTACCTGTGCCAAATATCCATTTCGACCATGTATATGTTGTGTGATGGGTTATATATAAGGCATTCCTCCAAGTAAGCCATGAATGAATCAGCATAAATGGGGGCAAATGATGCCCCCATAGCCGTCCCTTGGAGTTGCCAATAACATTCCCCTCAGAAATAAAAAACGTTTTTGTTCAGTACATGTTCGGACATACAGATAATAAGTGTGTTTAAGCCTGGTGGATACAAATCCGCTTTCTCTAACCAAAACTGTAGAGCTTGCAAACCAGCCCAGTGTGGTATGCTGGTTTAAAGAGACCTAACATCAAGCGTACATATTAGCCAATGCGATTCAATTTGTGTATCCTGTATGATTTGTAAAAATTGTGTGGTGTCTTGGATTCTTGCTCTCACATATTTAAGTAAAGGTTTGAGTTGCTGGGTTAAAAATACTGATAGTGGTTCAGTAAGTGAACCATGACCTGAAACAATCGGTCTACCTGGTGGTGTGGTAAGGGATTTGTGTATTTTAGGAAGCAGATATAATATTTGTTTCGAGGGATCTGTTACTGTTAAATGTTGAGCTGTACTACGTGAAATAATGCCCTCCTCAACTGCTGTATCCAGAAAGGCATCTATTTCCTTCTTAAATTTTGGAGTGGGGTCTATACCCATAAACATATAACATCTAGTGTCTGATAATTGACGAAGACCTTCCTGAATATAATAATCCATATCCAAAATAACAACTGCCCCACCCTTATCTGCTTGCAGTATAACAATATTGTTATTTTCTTTAAGTTCCATCAGGGCTTTCCTTTCAGCAGAATCAATATTTTCCTGCAAAATCTGAAATTCAAAGGGTGGAAAGTATAAATCTCTTAATACAGCTTGTTGAAATGTAGCTACGTATTTATTCATAGGTGGCTGAAACGTTGATTTATGAAATCTAAATTCGGCAGCTCTATCAACACTAGCTGTATTCTGATCTGAAAAAAATATTTTCAAGTTAAGGCAACGACAAAAATCCAAAACATCTAATGTAGTCTGATATTGATCACAGAAAAAGCTAGGTACAAATCCCAATCCTTTATTTAAAAGTTTATGTTGATCATCAGTTAACACAGTGTTAGATAGATTTAAAACATTGTTACAACCTGTTTCTATTGTTTCAGCAAAATTTGAATCAAACCCTCCATTGATTCTGTACCAATGCCGGTTGGTATGTTTCCGCCCCCCTCTATATTTTCTACCCCTTCTAAAGGGATTGTACTGTTAGTTCTTGTCCTGGCAGGTGATTCTGCTAATGGTATACCTTCGCTATCAGTAAGAGAGGACTCATCCCCAGAAGTACTAGTGTAAGATTTTTCATTATGTTTTAAGATAGACCTGGGCCTTTTTCTTCTCCTACCCCCACTCATACCCGGACTAAATTCCTTAAATCTAACTGATCTTTGTATTTCAAATGGTTGTCCTATACTGATAATAACATATCAGAAGTCAGAAATTTAAGTTTTGAATGTAAGAAATTTATGTCATCTACTAGTTATGAAAATTTGGTGACAAAATTGTCCAAAGAATTAACAACATATGATAAAGTTACCAAGGATAGAAAGGTTAAAAAATTCAACCGGGATGTCATGGACTATAGTAGATTAACCTTAAAATTGAGTAGCATAGTCTAGATACAGGTCTGCTGCATCCAGAGCTTCAGCTGCATGGTTTTTAACCCTTTTTTGAGGTATTCCAGCTGCAAATTTTCCCTTAGTAGCACTTGTGTTATCATCTAATAGTACTACTCTTAGACCTTCCTCCTTTTACCCTCTTAGCTCTTTCAGTTTCTGACAAATATGGATGGACAATTTCCTACATTTTCTCCTGCCAGTCTGATTGATGAGGGCATCCTGAAACAGTGTAGCAACTGCCTCATGTACATAGACAACCCTCTACTACAACTACTACCACAGAGGAACACAATATGTGAGAGATGCAATTACATCAAGCACCTAGTGTCATTGCTCTCTCCCCTACAAACTGGTACATCTGGGAGTGAGATGGTTGGCAGCATGAACACCAAACCTCAAACACCACCCACACAGATGGCCTGCATCTGTCTCCCTTGAGTTTCAGGCTTCTGGCAAAGGCTGTTGCCTCCCCCGTAGTGCCTTTTTTAGACATGTCAAAACTACCAACATGAAAATTTCATCAAAATGTAAATAAAAGGTCATGCTGCTAAACGTTAGGAGTCTAAACATGAAACTGCACTCATTGCAAGCATTCTTAACCCTGGAAGAAGCTGGCGTTTGTGCTGTCACAGAAACCTGGTTCAAAGCTGCGGAGAGCACCTCAGCCATACCAGGTTACTCATCCTATCATTCATTCAGACCCCAAACCATGGGCAGCAAACCAAAAGGAGGTGGAGTTACAATATATATAAAAGACACACACCTCTAGGCTGGTCAAACAGTATGATGCACAGGAAACACTCCAGGTGCAGTTAACAATTGACAAGACCCCCATTCAAATCATAGCTATCCATAGGCTTCCAACTCTGACTCAAGATGCCCACTCCCCCTATCTGGACTTCTTCGAATCTATCAAGATTCAACCCTTTACCCTGATCCTGGGTGACTTTAACTATCAAACCATAGATTGGAAGAAATACTCATGCCAACATACAAATGCCCAGAGATTCCTTGATTTCATTAATGCAAATGCCTTGGACCAGTTGGTTGACACCCCCACAAGAGGTGAAAATATCTTGGACTTGTCATTAACCAACATGAGTAACCACTGCAGCATCCCTACAGTGTCATCATCCCTGGCAAGATCCGACCACAAAGCAGTCACTTTCAAAGTCACCATCTCCCCAAACCCCCCATAACTAGGGTCAAACACAAAAACTTCTTCAAAGCTGATTACAACCTCCTGAGGGAAGGTTTGAACAGCTTCACAGCCCCCTCTCCCTCCAAAGGAACTGACACATATGTCCAAACCTAAACCAAAGTACTATATGAACATTTATATAGCTGCATCGAATCAGGAATACCAGACAGGATGAACTCATCCTCCTCATGGAAGAGTAAACCTGTCTGGTGGACATCTACAATAAATAAACTCTATAATAAAAATAAAAAATTGCTATCCATGACCAAGAAGGAGCAGGTGCCTAATAGGAAGCAATCTCTCCTTAGCCTGAACAAGCAAATAATAGTACTAGTAAAATCCTCCAAAGCAAACTTTGAGTATAATCTGGCCACATCTACTGAAGACAATTACAAGGCCTTCTTCACATATGTCCAAAATCTTAAGAGAAGCACCCAGATCTGATCAGAACTGGTTGTCAAGGACACCACATACATAAATGCTGTAGACATAGACAACCTGCTGGTAGACAGGTTCAGTGAAAATTTCACTCTTCTGCCCCCACCCCCCCATCAGTAAAACAGGACATCTCCAGTACCGACCCCCCTTATCTCTAGGGAGCAAGCCATCACTGCTTCTGAAAGGCAAAAAATACAGCCTCCATGAGACTTGATAACATCCCAGGCTGCATCCTACATGAACTCAGGCAGAAATTTACAGCACCATTAGGCACCTTATTCAACCTATAAACCTATAAAAACTTCATCAGATCTGATGAAGTTTTTATAAAAGAAAAATGAATGCCCTTATCATTTTTAAAGATTATAATTTTACATAATAAAATAGTGGTTTTATGGTGTTCTCTTCAGCCTACAAAACAGTTTCATTCATATAAAAGTAATCAAACTATATTAACATAAAAACATTATACTTCACATAGATTGCTATATATCAGATAACCTAAGCAATATTACATAAATTATTCAATTCCTAACTTTTTTTAAGCAAGAAACATTTTCATTAAATCATCACTTACTACATAGGCAATCATACATTTATATAAATGAAAACAAACCACACCAACACAATCCTAGTCGCAAGCATTTTACATCACAAACCATACTGACACATTCCCAGTTGCAAACAGTATACATCACTTACAATCTACCCAAGCTTTCTCATGCAAACATTACATAGCTCATTTAAGTCCTGCTGCTCTTTAGGCCTCATTCCTCCCTTGTATGTATAGTTTCCACAATTCCCATTTTTTCCTATGTAGTTTTCTCCTACCCTTTTCTAAAGACCTCATTTCCAGTTATTTTATCTCTGTTACTATATTCACTGGTTCCAGTATAGTTGGTTTAGATTCTGATTTCCATTTTCTAGTAATTGATTTTTTGGCAGCCACCATTATTAGACACAACAAGGCCTTACCATGTCTAGACAATTCTGATTCTGTATCATAGTTCAGAAAAATAATCTCCCTTGTCACACCAAACTGCCTAGCCAGCATCTCTGACAGTGCATCCCGCAGGGAATCTTTAAAGTCTGCAAATTCACCACACTCCCAGAAAATATGTTCCCAATTACCTCTTTGTTCTTTTTCACACCTCCAGAATTTACTGTCTACCTGAGAAAAAATTCTCTGGAGTCTGCTTGGAGTATAAATATATATATGTGAACATTTCCAGGCAAAAATCCTAAATCTTCTAGATTTTGTTGCATATTTGAGTGACATACATATATTCTCTCATTGTTTTTTTTTTGTGAATTGCTTATCCAATCTCTCTTTCCAATCCTTTCTAATCTCCTCTGATTGACTCTTATATTTATTGTGCAATATTTTATATACTGTACTAATTATTCCTTTTTTAATGACAGCTTCTGTTCTAGATTCTATTAAAAACTCTACCAGTGATGGTCTTTCATTTAGGACCCTCCTATTTCTTTCTCTTTGCCTATACTCTGATATCAATCCCTGATAGGGAAAGCAATCTCTGACCTGCAGTCCAAATAAATTCTTGGCAGCTTCCCATTTTATCATCTTTCCCTCTGTAGTTATTTCTCCCAATATCTTGGTTCTTTTGCCAGTTTTCTCCAATAAATTCCTTCCCCCTTTTACTTATTGTCTGTATCCCTAATTGCCATCATCCCTATTGGCAGAATCTCCTTTCTCCATTCCCATGTTGGTTTAGCTCTTACTTTCTGCTACTTTATGGATATAATATTCTGCATGATTATTGTTATTCTCCTTAAAGGCCTGCATCCAAAATTCCAGTCTCTCCTTGTTTCTTGAGCATCCCCCATGTTTCATCATCATCCCTTTCCACTTTGAATTATAGTTTTCTGCTTTTGGTATGTGCAGGAGTCTTAACTGTGTAGCTCTGAAATATTCCTTCAAAGTGCATAATCTCAATCTGTCCAGTTTTCCCACTTGACTCTTCTGGTCTTCCCTCCCAGATAAAGTCCTTCAGCTCTTTATTAATTGCTACTCACAACTTCTCTTCTGGTTGATAAAAATATGCCTGGTCTGTGTATAAGACTAAAGGGACTAAAAACATTTTAGCTGCTTGTATCTTACTATCCATATCCAAATAACAAAGCTTCCATTTTCTCAGTGTTTGTATTATCTTTTGTTTAGCCTCTTCCCACATATCCTTAGTTGCCAGACTAGAATCATTTTTAATCCATACTCCTAAATAGTTCATTTTATTTTGTCCCCATAAATATGGGTATACTCCTGAACCAGTTCATGTATGGGCACATAATTTACCGCTATTGCCTTTGTTTTAGCTGCATTAATTTTCTATCCTGAAAAAATCTGAAACTGTTTCAAAATGTTCCACAACACTGTAATATCTTTATCTAGTTTTGTCAGGTACAAAATAATACCATCTGCAAATAAAGCCAGCTTTTCTTGACTACCATACCAATTATATCCTTGAATTTCTGAGCTTCTTATTTTCTTTACCAGTGGTTCGAAATATAATGGAAATGATAAAGGTGAAAGAGGACACCCCTGCCTGATTCCTCTGCTCAAGCAGAAATTATCAGAGAGGACACTGCCCATTTTATTTTTCATTTTGATCCCTTATATATTTTCCTAATCAACCTTATAATATTTTCAGGGAATGCAAAAGCTTCCATTGCCCTACTCATAAAATCCCAGTTTCTCTGTCAAGCACTTTCTCTGCATCAAGATCCACCACCAGCAATGGTATTTTCTTACATTCTGCTTCCCTCAGGATCATCAACGTTCTGTTAATTCTCTTAATGTTGTCAAATGTTTGCCTCCCCTCCACAAAACTACATTGATCTATATCTATCAGTTTTGGCATTACTTTTGCCATTTGTTTAGCCATTATAGAACACTTTATAATCATGGTTTAGTATTGAAATGGACGTGTATGAAGCTGGATCTGATGGTTCCTTACCCTCTTTAGGTATTACAGCTACCACTGCTTTCTTCCAGGACGGTGGTACTTCTCCTCCTCTTAAGACATTGTTAAACAAAACCTTCCAAATCTTAATCAGTTGTTTCCTCCTGGTTCCAAACTTCCACAGGAATATCAACTATTCCTGGAGATTTTCCTGTTGATTAGTTATACATCACAATTTGTATCTCATCTCCTCCTATTCTAACTATTAGTAATTGAGCCTCATCTACCTGTAACCTTGGCATATTTAATTCTTCCATAAGCATTTATATTTGTATCTTTTTTTGATTTTCATATTTCCCTGCTTTATAGAGACTCTCTTATTACCTTATTTGTTATAGGTTCCCTAAGATTGGTGACAGCCCTTTCTACTTTCTGTCACCTGAGTTGTTGTGATAAAAGTTTTTGTGCTCTAGTGTTATTATCAAAAACAGTTGCTTAACAGCTATCTTTCTAAGCTTGTGCATATTATTGAGGTAATCCCTTATTTACTGCTTTGCATTCTGCAGTTGATCCTGTTATTGTTCTGTGAGATTCCCCCATTCTGCAATACTTTCACATTTATCAGTCCTTCTAAATAATTATTGTTACTTCTTAACCATAGCTCCCTTTTATTTCCACCCTGTTTTTAAACTCCACCTTAATTTTATCCCACTCCCTAGCTATATTTTCAGAAGAAATTTCTATCCTTTCTAATAGCTCCTGAATAATCTCCACTACCCATTCCTCAAATTCCTCTTTTTTTAACAGATAGGTGGGAAAGTGCCAGTGTCTCATTTTTATTTCATTACCCTGTGTTTTTATTTAAGCTATTATTGGTGCATGATCTGAAATAGTTATTGGGTGGGAATCAAGAACTTCAATGAAATGCACATGTTCCTGTAAAATGTAAATTCTGTCTAGCCTAGCCCAGTTTTTATATCTTGGGGGATAATATGTAAATTCACTCTGAACTCCTATCACTGAATTTACATCTTCCATGGGAATGTTTTCATAAATTTCTTCAAAAATTCTACCTTGCTGTGTTATATTTTCTCTTCTGGGTCCCCCAGACACATCTTCACTGCTGCAAATCAAGTTCCAGTCCCCACCAATAAGTAATATTCCTTGCTGAAAACTGATGATTTCTCCCATAATTTTTAAAGCTCCATTACAGCAGTTTTAGGTGGAATGTAAATGAATGTCAGTGTAATCATCCTGCTTTGCCAGTAGCCCATTAGCACTACAAATCTGCCATTATTACCTTTTTATCTTTTTCTATCACTATTTGAGCTCCTCTTGCAATTAATATAAGTACTCCTCTTTTCCTTTATTCCAGGTATTCCACTGAATAACCATCCTGAAATCCTTTCTTTATCAAATTCACATGTTCAGTTCTTTCTAAGCGTGTTTCCTGTAACATAACTGTTTACACTCTACATTTTTAATATAGTTCACCACTCTTTCTTATTTGTATTTATCTGTGAGGCCATTTACATTTAAATATGTTAAAGAAAGTATCAGTGTATTAAAAAGTTATTATTCCTACTTTTTTATGTATAACACCTTTTTATTAAATGTTTAGTTCCAGCTTTTGTGTTACATGCATATACTGTTTGGCAGGATGAACTTTTATACAGTTGTTTCTTTCATATATATTTGAGCCTATATCACATCTTATAAAACTTTTGTTTTATTGAAATCCCTCAAAAAACAAAAACAAAAAAAAAACAAACACACCCCCAATACCCCCCAAAACCTATTAAATTAATACTAACACACAAAACTATGCACACCTTCAAATATTGAAGTTTTATCCTCTTAATAGGAACAAAAGTTCCAAACTAACAGCCACACTCACAGACTTGAGTTAACCTAAAAGAAAGGTCACCCATGCTGAGACGCATGGTGCAACCTGTGCTTCTACTAAGTGTGATTGGTTTTGTCTTATCTTTATAGCTCTCCCAAGTGGGAAAATGCCTGAATGATTTCAAAAAACATGAAGTGTCTTGAGAAAGGCCCCAAATGCTTTCAGATAACATTATCTACTTTGGGAAAACCCCTGAATGTTTTCAGAGAATATTATCTCTTAGCCAATTTCTCTTTTTTCTTCAGCCAATCACTGTCCACCAGACTGTAGCCAGTTTATTTTTATCAGATTGTCTCCATTGAGACATGAGAACCAGGCAGCCAGTTTCTCTTTATCAGATTGTTTCCATGGAATCATGAGGACCAGCTGTAGAATTGTTACTGAGCTTACATGTATATACTAGGAAAAAAGTCTCTTAATATTCACTGGTCTTTTTCCTTTGCTTGCTGTCTCTTAAAACCTGTTAATAAATCAATCTGAGGTCTTTAATCCAGTCATTTCCCCATGCAAAAATTAGATTTTTTTTTCTTTTATTATACTTTTTAACCAGGCTTTTTTATACACTGCAGCGCCTACATTTCTTAAAGAAGAAAGAGAGAAGGGAGAAATAAAATAAAATAAAGAACAGCAGCACCTGTTTACAATCCCCATTACACTTAAAAATAACTGAAAAAAATTTGCTTTATAGCACACAGAGAAAACCACATGCCACAAAACTGGTACTACTTACAGTTAACTTTCTCCCTCTTCTTGCCCTCCCCAAAGCACTTTTCTGAACATTAATGACATGAAGTAGGGCATATGCTTTAGAGTCCCCCACAAGTCCAACAAACTCTGAAAATGTCCGATATTTCCAGATTTTCTTGTTCTGTCACATTTCACAAATATAATTATTGCATTGTAATCCTGTATTAAGTTGCTGGTTTTATTACTGTTCATCTCCAAAATCCTGTCTCTGCTTCATTTCCAACATTCTCTCAATTATTCTAGCCAACTCTCGTGCTCCCTTCTTCCTTTCCAAGATTTTCCATTGAAAATTTTGAAAAGGTTTCACAGGTACAGCCCCTCTGTGGTCTTTAGTACCAGAAGAACAAGATGCTGAATCTCCTTCGGTTTCACAGCTTACTTTTTGTTGGACAAACTTCTGTATTTCCTCCTTAGCATGTACTTCATCAAAAATTATTTTGTCCCCGCAGGGAAGAATATCTTGAAAACAGATGGGTACAGCAGTTTGAATCTCACACCTGCATCTTAACATTCCCTGAATAGTGGAATAAATTTGCTCCTCTTCTGTCTGGTCTACAATGAGTAATCATTCTCCACAAAACACTCTGCTGTTGCCCATGTTTGGTACTTTGTCCTTCTGCCAATATTTTGTCAGAATCAACTCCTTTTGCTGGTAAGTTTGCATCTTTACTATTGAAGGTCTAGGTTGCTTTCTTATAGCCAGGTTTGGAGCATACACAAGATGTACCCTTTCAACTAACAACTCCTGCTGTGGAATACCAGTCCAGTTGCTTATGTCTACTTTCATAAAATTAATGCAGTCTGTTCCTTCCAGCTTCTTTGGTACAGCTGAAAATCTCAGGCTTTCCCTACATGCACTGTCCTCTAATTCTATTATTTTTTGAAACATCTCTTCCTGAGCAGTCTCATATTCTGTCAGCCTTTTCTTTATTTCAGCTTCTGATTTTTGCAGCTTTATCATTTCATCTAAACATCTGTTTAAGGCTTCTTTCATTTTTTCTAGCCTTTTGTTGTTTGTATTGATATACCCCATCAGTGTTTTGTTTATTTTTAACCAGGTCTGTATGCTGCTTTTTAATATTTTCCTATAGGTTACTGGAAGTCATGTCTGAAAGTTGAATTGCTTTTTGTTGAACAGCTGCAGAACTCTCCCCAGTCAGTGTTTCTTCCTCACTTTTTGTAGCTGATTTTTCCAGGTGTTCTGTATTTCTTTATTCCTGGCATCCAGGCAGTGCACTTACTAGCCAGTTACTGAAATTTACCAATAAACAGAAGTCTACTGGCCTTCTCTGCTGAGTTTCTTTTTTCTCACTGGGAGAGCTAGAAATAAGCTGTTACTCAATGTGCAGCCATCTTGGAAATCGAAGTAAAACCTTTTTGGCATAACCTAAATAGTTTACCTCAGGATTCCATTCATTATATCTGCAAATGTCTGCAATACAAGCCCCAGCAGGATGATGTCAGTACTCAGAGGCCATGGCAAATGCCATTAAATGCATTTTGCATTCATGCTTTGATATACATATAGTGGGACCCCAAGAACTTCTACATAGGATCATAGGATCATAGGAGTTTACTAGGCTAATGGCCCTGGAGCCTTTACAAGCCTAGCCAAGAGTTTATTCCCAAAAAGAAACCTCAGTCAGCACCTGTTGCTCCTGTCAATGAAGGACACAGATGGAACCCCTGGGACAAATTTGTGGTTTCCCATCCATTTATTGAGGTTGTGCTTGAAGAGGGTCAGAGAGGTACTCTGTTTGAAGTGTATGGAAAGTCTATTCCAGAGATGGGGCAACCTCTGGGAGATAAACCTGTCTCTCCAGCAAGTTTTGTTGAGGTCATATATTAGATTCAGACCTTTTGAGCAAGTAATGCACAAGGAGTTAGACTTACGGATATGGAGCATCTCTAGTAGGGCAGGGTCCAAGATTGTCTTATAGACGAGACACAGATCACCTCTGAGCAACCTGTATGATACAGAGTAGAGTGATAGTGACCTGAGCCTGTCCACCTAGGACAGGTTTTGGAGGCCATGGATTCTCTTTGTGAGGTACTTCTGTGGCCTTTCCAGTTGGTGCAGATGTTTGGAGAGGTACATACCAAAAGGGGTGTTATACTTAATTACTGGTCTAATGAGGGAGGAGTATAGGAGGTAATAACCCCCTTTTTTCCTGGATGCAATCCCTTTACTTATGAGATGAACCAAGTAAAAGGCTTTTCTGACCACTGTCGCTACATGATGGTCAAATGTGAGATTGTCATCAACCTGAGTACCCAAGGTCTCTCACCACAGGTTGTGTGTTTAGGGGGTTGCTGTTAATGTGGTAAATCAGTAGGGGCCATGTTTTTGCCGAAAGGTATGATGATACTTTTATTTGTGTTTAGCTTGAGGTAATGACTTTGGCACCAGTCATTAATTGCTCGAGACCCTCTTGCAGCATATTAACATAATTTGGGGAGTCAATGACAGCAAACAATTTACAGTCATCCACAAACTCAGACAGCCACAGGCCTTTTGTCTTTGCCTGGACCTCTGAGAAGTAGATACCAAATAGTAGGGGTTCCAGGACAGATCCCTGGGGAACTCCACTAGTGACAGGTCTGCTATCAGAGGTGGAGGTGCCTATTTTGGCCTTGAGTGTCCTGTCGGTGAGTCAGTTGGCCACCCACCCGATGAGATTTATGCAAAGTTGTGTTAGCTTTTCGATGATGCCCAAGTAGGGGATTATGTCAAAGGCCTTGGGCAAGTCAAGGTAAGCTGTATGTTTCCTTCATCCAGGGCCTTGGTGACAGTCTCAAAGAAGTCAACCAGGTTCAACAGTTAAGATCTGCCCCTGACAAATCTGAACTGGGTGGGGTCAAGTGCTTGAAGACTGCCTGTGTCCTTCTTTATGAGATCCAAATAATAATATGCTCCATGGCTTTACAGATCAGACTTGTCAAGCTAATGGGGTGATAGTTTCCAGGGTCAGTAGTGGCACCACCTTTGTGTAAGGGGATGACAATGGCAGTTCTTCACTCTGCTGGGATGAAGTCTGTACTTAGGTTGTGGTTTGAATAGGGTTCTCAATGGTGAAGCTAGTTCTTGCTGGAGATAGTATCCCATGCTGTGTTCTGCACTATCAGGTCCCATGGAAGCTGTGTTCTTTGCCTTGGACAAGGCCTTTAACATGATCTACGGAGATATGAGGTATAGGCCAAGTATTGGTGATGTCAAAAGGGCCTTGGGGGGGAGGGGTGAAGTTTATACTGAACCTATCTGCTAACAGGGTGGCCAAGTCAACAGGATCAGTTGTTAAGTACCAGTTTGGAACAAACCTGCGCTTTGCCATGGAGGTTCCTGACATAGTTGAAGGCTTTGTGGTTTCCCTTTGTTTCGGAGGCTAGTTTCGATTCACAATTGGCTTTGGAGGTTTTCGTTAGTGATCTAATTTGCTTGTTGAGGCTAAGGAGGGAGTTTTTCCAATTTGGAATTGATTCCTTTTTACCCCTGGACAACAATTTCTTCCTTTTGTTGTAAAGCCTGTTGATAGAGGATGTCCAAACAGGTTCGAGTTTCCTTGAGGAGCAGGTTTTAGTTCTGATTTTTTTAATTGAAAAAATCACCCAAACTGTTTATAATAAAACCACACCTAAAATTAACAATGACACATAATGATGATGCTGAAATTCTACTCAAAGATCCACTCAGCACCAGTACCTTAAAGTAGTTTTAAGAATGCAGTCAGATAATCAGAACTGAAGTTTCAAAATCCAGGGGATGGGGTATGGGATGCTTTGTAAGTAGCAAGTGTGCAAAATGCACACTTGTGTAAAACATAGCACTAGGGAAATTTTAATTAAGTTACATATTTGTTTATCAGGCATGTACACTGACAGTGACTGATCAATTTAATGCAGAATGAAATACAAAATATTTTACGAGATAAAACAAACATTTACGGTAAAAAAATGCATAAAATAGATGCAACAGACATGTACATAGTAAGTGGCAAACATACAAAAAAAGAGAGATACAGAGCAAACATGCAAGTAACTGAATCTCACATCAGAAATATATGGGTAGTCAACAGTAGTAGTAGTACCATAACACCATGAAACTGTAATGTATTTATACAAAGAACATGCGATACTATACTTATAATAGCTTGTAAAGCTACAGTGGTGACAGACCCAGTTATATTAGGTGATGAGGTACACAAGGGCTTTAACCCTACAGAAAACAAAACTTCAAAAGTTTGTGCAGATACCATGTCATACTGCCTGCTTTGCAAAACAGTATGCATTGATGACCTCTACACTTGCAGGCTATAACTACATGTAATTAAATTGTTTCTCCTTGTGTATTTTTTCAAAATACTACTTTGTGTGCCAAGATATTCAATGCAAATGATATTTATAGCACTATTTGGTGACTAATTTCAGCTAAAAACACCAGTGAAAATGCAAAAATAATACCATAAAGTCTAACTCCCCTTGGTGAAGTGAGGGTAAAATCCTTCACACACAGCCCCATTCAGGGACCTTTGCAGACTGCACCCTTTAGAAATATAATCTACTTTCTACCAGGTTATCAGGTTTCATAGAAAACAGTCCACCACTGACAGGAAAGGCAAATTATAACAGTTTGGTACAAGTAAAATGCAGAACACTAGACTGTGTAGACGTGTTCATATACTTTTAGTCAGTGGACTTTGCCAGAGACCAGATTATTTGACATTATACAAGACAGCTAAAAAAAAAAAAAAAAATCTTTCTTGGGTTGGCTACTGTCACACTGCAGAAAGCATAATGCTCATGAAAGGTTATGACAAACACATGGCCTAGATAGGTCACCAAACTCCTGTCATAATGTTTTATGCATCTGTGCATGACGGTATTCAGAATGAATTCAGACAACTTCAAGCCAGACAACTACTTTATTTACTACAAATTAAATTTCCACTAACAAGTTGAAAAGTGTATTTATTTTAGAGTTCTACTGCAATTAAATGTTCTACTTGCAGCAAGTCTCTACCAAAGACAGTTGTTCAAATCAATGGAACAAATTTGTCCTTGTGTCACGTGGTAATATTTGTAGGGACAACATTTAGCACAGTGCTGGACCCACTACGTGAAGAAGTGTCTTAAGCATAAGCCAGTTTTGACTTTTTCTGTTCTATTTATATTTCAAAGGCTGTTGCATAACATTTGTGATTAATTTCTCTATGACAGTTTATATATCTTTCTTATTGGTCTGCCTGGTGGGCCCACTGGCTGCACATGCAGTCATCAACAAACAGTGCACAAGTAATACCAGGGACAAAAGGTGAAGCATGGCAAAAAGAGCCTTTCCAGACACAGATACAGGTTAAATATACTGATCCTACTAGTCAGACACTAGACTCTTAATAGACTACACAGTTCCAAACCACAAAACTGCAATCTGCTTAATCAGCTATGGAACTCCTATGGACTACCTATACTCCTTTGCTCTATTTACAAATTATTTAATTTTAAAGGAAAAGTCTTGCAATAATATTTTTTTTTAAACAAGAAACATCTTTTATTGAATCACTTTACATTGGCAATCATACACTTATACAAATAAAAACAAACCATACTGACATACTTTCAGTTACAATCTAGCAGTGCATAACTCATTCAAGTCCTGCCTTCCCTTAAACCTTATTCCTCCTCCAAAACATTATTCTGCATGTATTGTTCCCCCAATTCCCATTTTGTATGCAATTTGTTCCTACCCTTTTCTAAAGATCACAGTCCCAATGCTTTTACCTGTTACTACATTCACTGATTCTAGTGTGGCTGGTTTACACTTTGATTTCCATTTCCCAGTGAGTGCTTTTTTGCCAACCACCAGAATTAAACTCAGGAAGGCCTTGCTATATGTAGATAACTCTGATTCTGTTATCAGAACTCAAAAAATAACTTCCTTAGTTACACCAATTTGCTCACCCAGTATTTCTGATAGAGTAGTCTGCAGGGGATTTTTAAAGTCTGACAACTCATTACACTCCCAAAACATATGTTTGCAATTACCTCTTTCACACCTTCAACATTTGCAATCTATCAGAGGAAAAATTCTTCGGAGTCTGCTTGGGGTATAAAAATACTTGTGCAAACACTTCCAAGCAAAAATCCTAAATTTTCTGGAGTTTGTTGCATATTTGTGAAACATAAATATATCCTCTCATTGTTTTTTTGCAGACTGCTTATCCAGTCTCTCTTCCCAATACTTTCTAACCTCCTCTGATTCATATAGCTTTCAAGCAATATTTTATATGCCCTATTAATTATCCCTTTTTAAAATTGCTTCTGTTTTAGATTCTACTAAAAGCTGGACTTTCACTTAGGATCCCTCAATTCCTTTCTCTTTGAATGTACTCAGATATCAATCTTTGATAGGAAAGACAATCATGAGCCTGCAGTCCAGATATACTACTGGCTTCTTCCCATTCTATTACCTTCCCTTTCCAATTATTTGATCCCAATACCTTGGTTCCTTTGTCAGTTTTCTCCGGTAAATGTCAGTCCCCTCTTACTTATTCTCTGTACCCCTAACTGCAGTCATCCCTATCTACAGAATCTTTCTTCATTCCCATGCTGGTTTCATTCTTAGAATACTTTTTGCTACTTCATGAATATCACATTCTGTATGGTTATTGTTATTCTCCTTCAGGATCCACATCCAAACTGTTATTCTCTCATTATTTCTCAAGCTTCCCAGCTGTTTCTTCATCATTCATTTCCACTACGAATTACAGCTTTCTGTCTGTGCTATCTATAGGAGCCTTAACTGTGTAGCTCTGAAATACTCCTTCAAATCAGGTAATTCCAACCACCTTGTTCTACTGGAAGGATCAGCTTATCCAACCTGACTCTTCCCCTCCCAGATAAAATCCTTCAACTTATTATTGTTATCCACAAAATCTCCTCTGGTTGATAAAATATACCCGACTTGTTTATAAAATATACCTGACTTGTTTATACAACTAAAGAGACTAAAACCATTTCCACTGCTTGTATCTTGCTATCCATAAAACAGAGACTCCAGCTTCTCAGTTTTTGTATAATTGTTTGTTTAGTCTCTTCTCACATATCCATAGCTGCCATAACATACTCCTTTTGCATGTTGGTTACTCTAGCTCCTCTTAGGTCCCTCATAAAGAAAGAAAGAAATGCATTTACTTCTTGTTGAGTTTATGCCTGCCCTTCACTTCATTCCTGCAAGATGCTGTGAGGTAGTATTGAATTTTGTGCTGCTCCTTTCATTATAAACAGGTTCATTAAGAACGATACTATTCCAGGGGAAATAGAAACAGCGTCAGCTGATTCCTCAGGAAATATGAGCCTTATGGGAGTATCTGAGTAACTACATGCCAGTCTTTTTACTTAACCCCTTAAAAAGGTTCTTATATAGTATGAGAATTTTATACATCAAACAAAATTATAAGGAATATGTTATATAACATGGCTACAAAGCTGAATGCAGTCCCAGTTAGGATTAAAGACCATCCCCCGGATTCATGAAGCTTGCGCCAGGCGGAGGCGTAGCGTAGGCAGCATAATGCCAAATATGTCTGCCGAGCGATTCAGGTACGAACCAATCCCACGTGCACTACCGGCGTACGCCAGAGCTACGCAGCCCTCGGCATAGGTATGCAAATCACCCCATGCGCAGTGTCACACCATGTTAATGAAGGCATACAGTGATTCACGAAGTGGTGCAGGCGTAGCGCAAGCCCATGGAAATGTAAACCAAAAAACACGGTTTACATTTTCCCAAACAGAACATCGGAGTTATGGAAGCGGACCACACGCATGTATTACAAAGTTAACATATGCCAATGGACAAATACACAGCCAATGGCACAAGAAAAGATGCACAACACCTAAAAAAACAACATTTAATGTCATGTCCACAGTAACGCACAGTACAACCACAGGGCATGTGTGTGCAAACAGGAATACAAAGGAAATATATAAAAATGGCAGAAAATCACAATGAAAGACAAATTAGGATTGCACCATAATATGCAATGGTAGGCATGGCACACCACAAGCAAGGCGCGAGGGTTACCAGGGGCCCGCAACAGTGTTCGGCGCTGTAACTATGAATTAGTAGTCAATTCCATGCAAATGAGGCAGGTAATACTGAATCGCAAACGTCCTACCAGATTAAGGATGTACCTGACGGCACAGTGCTATAACACCGAGGAGTGTATCAAAGGTGATACATGACATCAGCAGAGGGGTGTGCCACCGTATCAGTAAGCACATTGGAGCAATGCAAATCTGGCCTGGCCATTGCTAAGCAAAGCTGAGGGACAGGGGTGGGGAGGAGGGTATAGAACCATTTAGCTGAGAGCACACCTGGTGCCCGAAAGTGCATGTGTACGGGGATGAACTCGTGCCCGAAACCCTGTAAGCGGATGCACGCACTGCAAACAATAGCACAAACAGGAAGGCCAGGGGAAGAAAAGAAGGAAATGCCGAAGCAGGGTAATTGGCGTACTAATGAGCAATTAACACCAATCAACACACGGCAGCCAATCGACGGCAGTAGACAAGCCTGCATGCAGAAACCTGCAAAACAGGATAGGGGAGGCATAGGATTGCAAAGAAAGGTGTGGAGGACCTGGAATGCAAAGATAGGAGAACTGTCATAGCAGAGCAAAGCAAACCCACAGTAGACCGGCAATAGAACACATTATGCAAGATAAGCCAGGTCTAGGAAAGTACAAATGAAAGCAGGCAGCTGGATGAATGCCAGCAAATGGTAGGTGTAACATGCACAAATGTAAACGGAAGGGCAGGAGGTAATTCACGGCATCCAAATGTAATGCAACACCAAAGGCAGCACAATAGTGGTTTCGTAAATAAAACACAGAAGATACCCTGTAGCCACGATCATACATACACACCCTATGACATCATCAGTGTTCACAGCAAAGCAGTATAAAGTGTGAAAGCACCCAACACACACCTGTGTATTCCCAAACACTGCACCATAGGTGTAAACAGACGGGGAACTTTTAAAATGTACATGTTGGGAGCTGCCATAGCTGTGATTTATCAGCATGTGTTACAGACCGACGGTGTTGTGGAGGATGATGCCGACAACCACAGTAGGCCTCGGAGGAGGAGAAGACTGTTCAGACCAAGGGTAACCTACCAGGGGCTACATGATCTGGAGATAGTAGAGCATTACAGGGTGGACAGGGACATCTTACAGCAAATAGTAGAGCTGTGCCAGCCACGCCTGAGAACCAGAAACAACAGAGGGGAACCCATCCCATTGGACACGAAGGTATGTGTAAGCTTGCGAATACTAGCCACAGGTACCTTTCAAAGGCCAACTGGAGATATAATGGGGATCTCACAGGCATCGGCATCTAGGGTACTACACCAGTTCCTGGATGCCATGTTACCACATGCCAATGAGCATATACACTTCCCCCGAACTCAGGAGGAGTTGGCCAGCAATATGCGTCACTTCCACCGTGTGGCAAACTATCCGGAGGTACTGGGTGCGATAGACTGCACGCACATACAAATTAAGTCACCACCCGGAGAGTATGGTAGGCGCTACATAAACCGCAAGGGATTCCACTCCATCAACTGCCAGGTCATGTGCAATTATCATGGATGTGTGTGCTGGCAGCCCTGGAAGCTACCACGACTCCCATATCTGGCATGCCTCACAGCTGTATCAGGTATTTGTCAGGGGGGACATCCCACAAGGTCACTTTGTGGGAGATGCTGGCTATGCACTGGAGCCGTGGATGATGACCCCCATCAGAAATGCACACACACCAATGCAAGAACGCCATAATGAGGCACACGCACAAACCAGAATCATCATAGAGCGTGTGTTTGGGATGCTGAAATCACGGTTCCAATGCTTGGACACATCTGGTGGAGCCTTGCAGTACTCTCCAGGCACGTGTGCCCACATCTTCATAGTATGTGCCATGCTACATAATATGATCCTGCGGAAACAGCTGCAGCAGGGTCATAATGGGGGAGGACCTCACAGCCCACCTCAAGTGCCAAGGCCAACACAGGCATAGAGGGATCCAGACCATGGACACACTGTGCCAGCCCCAGTAGGCAGACGGAGGCATGCCCAATATGCCTACGCCTTGGAAAAGAGGGAATGTATAGCACATACCTTGACAGTGTAGGCTCCCACGGACTGACACCCCTCCCCACCTGCACACACAGTAACATGGATGGCACACAAACACGACTACCTGTAAATTGTGATGTATAGGTGGCCCACTGTGGAATCCTACATAGGCAGCCCTCAAACATTGTACATGCAACAGCCATGGGAACACAGAACTGTCAACACCTGAACAGTAGATGTGCCCATCAGCATCTGTCGGTGCTGTGTGTATAGGTACCCAGGTACATCGGTAGGTGCACGCCCGATTGTCAGAGGCAAAACACCAAACAGGGCAAACAGTGACACCCGTTGCCACAACATCGAGTAAGCAACTGTCGCATACTGGAGCAGAGGCAATCATGGGAGCACATGTGTGTAAGCACTGTCCTACACACAGTCATCACGGTTTACCCGCCACGTTACTGAGGGGCTCCACAAAATGTAATCATGGATGTAGTGTCAAGGCAGGGGATGTACCCATGACAGACATTAGTCACCCCAGCATGCTGCATCCACGGTCGTATGAAGGTGTAGCAAATTATCGGGTGTATATAATTGTGATATACATACCCAGTGCTGGAGTACAGGCAGTAAACATCACATGGACATACCATTAACTGGACCCATCAAGTTGTAAACTAACAGAGTCATCCATCTGAGTGTAGTGTGGAGTAACTGCTGTAGTGTACTGCACATACAAATTGACATAATTCGTGTACAACCCCCAGATGTCCAAGTGGTACATGCAGTGACTGTCATGCATGTTCACGGTCCCACGTCCTGCAAAGGATGTAACATAATCCCGATGGCATGGGTAATGCATTCCGGATGCAGGTCATCAGAATATGTGTAGCACACGTTAGCGGGAATAAGCATTGCCCACAGCTGGTAAGTGATGTTTAAATACGACTATACGGATATGCGCGAAACAGGGCTAAGTGTCACCGACCACTGCGCAGATCACGGTCAGTGATGTACAGAACAGGTGACACCAGCATTAGTCACCCCTGAACAAATAGCGCCTGCTCTGAAGGGTAAAACGACCACTGCCAGGAGTGGAACAGGCAGTCATGTACACAATCACCCAACACTATTGCTAGGCAAGATGTACGTGCCACAGTTCAAATGACCAATGTGGGACATACGCCAGATGTCAGCAGGATAACACACACCCGGCCAGGATGAAAACCAGAATGACAGTGTTTTGCATAGATAAAAAGCTTAGTCTAGTAATGGTCGCAGGTACATGTTCTGTGTCCTGTAACATGTAGGTGGGTCAGATACAGAATAAGTGTGTCATGCAACTATGACATAAACTATAGGGAATATGCTTGTCCCAAAGTTGCAGGACATTTGCTATGTTCACAAATATTTCATAGGACACAACTGCACAAAGAGGGACTGTCCCTCGCAAAGTGGGATGGGAGGTAATATTAACCTATGGCAGGTGTGTAATGTGACAGGTACAGACACAAACGTGTGGAGTCCAGGAAACACAGTATACACTGACAAACACACAATGAAAGGCGTAGCATGCCTGTCACCACCCCTGTCCGAGATATGTATATATATATATATATATATATATATATATATACACACACACGCATATATATATATATATATATATATATATATATATATATATATATATATACACATATATAATACAGATAGAAAGGGCGATAGTGTGATATATGTCGATATACAAGGGGTCACTGGCATCTGCAAATATATAGATAGGTCGACGACATTCTAAACACCTTTGAGGTACAAATAAACAGGATACCGCCAACTATGGAACGTGTCACACACCGACACGCATAACCAGGAGGATGAAAGACAGAAAGAACACAGTACTGGAACAGTAGAACCACGAGCAATAGGACGATAGTAAGGACATGTAGTCACTGCTGTCGGCGGTGCGGTCCACATAGGTACCGTGTACAACTGTGGTTGTGAGTGATGTAGCCTGTGTATGTGTGTGTTGAGGGTGCCATATGTGTTCCCGTGTGACTAAAGTGTGTGAGCGTGTCTGCACAGTGTGTCTGTAGGTGGCAACTCGGAGGTAGATGATTACGGTAGGTGCGGGTATAGCTATCTGTAGGCATGCGGTAAACACCTGTCCCACATTGGGAGGGACAGCCCCCCACCTGGGCAGGTGTGTCCTGACATGAAACATTAGAAAGGGCAACTGTCCGTGAGTGTAGGATATTAGTATGTCCCACATAATGTGCAATAGTTGCAGGAAATACTCATGCCTGTATGTAAGAAACAGAAATGTTACATGCAAACCGGTAAGTAGTGAAGGACCAAGAACAATAGGTATGTAATGAGGATAAAAGTATGTGCTATCCTGTGTACTGACCGTGGCCATATGTCAGCCTGTAAACACCACTGTGTGACCCGCAAGTGTCCAACTATGGCCATATGAAAAGGTGGCAAGCCATGTGACAGAGGGTCTGAGACCAACACCACTGCAATGACTGCAAATATCTGGGACAGACATACACGGGATAGCGTTCATTTACAAATATCCCTGCACATATCGCCGTACATCCGGAGGTATGGAAGTATCAACCACACCTGCATACCATATAGAAACCAATTAACAACGGCCCAAAGTAAATTCCTGTAACAGATGTCTATTAAGTGATAGCACTGTAATTAGGGAAGGGGCCCACACACATATATATGGACTACGTAGAAATGCAAGCCCCACAAAACCGTATATGCTACGTACACCCGCCTACATCCCCCACACTGTAAACAATCGCAATACAGACTGTAACCACAGCCCAAACATCTAGTTAGTCAATTACATCTGCTGAACCATTGACATACCTTGTGAGAGACATTTAAAGGCACCATGCAAAATTGTATCCGTCGTATAATGGAACAAACGGTGATGTTACAGGTGTTTGCAATAGTCCTTTATCAGACGGGTGGGATGACAGGTACAGTCACAGGTAGAACCACATACTCAAGCCATCACACACAATCCACGGGGGACATGGCCCCAAAATAGACTTGGCTCTACACAAAGCAGTCGCAATTACACACAACAAAACACAATACAGGCCGTTTCCTCGAAGGCAGGGCAAATGGCCAACGCCCAGGTGGAGAATTAAATTATACCCCACTGTTGCCGCGTAATTGGCGAATGGAGTAGCTGCACAGCTGAAGTGCATGTAATTAGTCACACCGGACCACCAATTGGTGGCAGTAAACCACATGTTGCAGGTATAGACGTATATAAGGATGACTTGCCAGATATGCAAACTGTATGCTCATACCGTATAACAGTTGAAAGAGTGATACAGAAGAGTGAGATAGAGATGAAACACCAGAACGATATCAAGGTATGTATAACACTAACTGTATGTATAGTATGTTCTGTATTACGTAATGGCAGTGTATGCATAGCCTGGTTTGCAGTAATTAAAAGTGTCCGCCATGCATAAAGTGGTAATGGTATTTATGTAGTGATGTTTCGCTGATCGTACTAATGCTTGTAGAAGATGTACGTGCAGCAGTGGGCCACATGGTAAAAAGCACAGACATCACAAGGGATGCAACATGACGGCGTTAAACAGAACAATGTCATACGACCCGCCGTCAGTGGCAGGGTATGTCCAATAAGTACATGCCATAGCAGGGGATAGTATATGTAGATATACTGTAACAGTACGCATGTGTATGGGCATATAACGTCAATGACATGTCTAAGGTGGACCCTCTGTGCAAGTAATGGTTGAATTATGGGATACCATGTAAAACATGTGTAATATATAGTACAGTAGATTGATACATCAGATATGTTACACAGGAGAATAGGCATATGATGCATAACAAAGGTATTATATAGTGATGTGAGTAGTATGTAATTGAGATATGTATAAACAGTTATGATGAAATAACTATGTAGTCCACTCTGTGCATTTGCAAAGGACGCAAACATTACTCCCATACTAGAATAGCAGAAGAGATGTGACAGACAAACTTGAACATGATGTGACAGACAAACATGAACATGATTGGTGTGTACAATAACAGTATACATATGGCCCATAGTCATGGGACATTGTAATAGCATGACAGCCAATCTAACTGGAAGGGCTATACCAGTAACCATGCACAAAGGTCATGTAATAGCTGCACAGGTTCATAGTGGTACCATGCAGTCTGGCAAGTCAATGTGTAACAACAACTACAGTGTGCACACCAGTGGCACCTCTCCAGGGTAGTGTCCTGTGAACAGAAGAGCCATGTGTAACCTGTATCACTGCACAGTACAGCCACTGCAGTGATCCCTGGCGTACATGTGTCCACCATCCAGCAAGTGAGGTATCACATGAACACTGCTACTGACTGTCCATGCGTGATGTACATAGGAATCATGTCCCAAAGCATGGTGAGTGTCCGATCTGGGAATGCAACCCACCAGCACATGCCACACACTGTCGTGTGTGTGCACATATCCATGAGCATCATGGTCATAGTGGCTATTGTGTATGTCGTGTATGCAGAGTATATCCATAAACATATTTGCAGACATGGGCCCTGTCTTTGCAGCAGACATCACCCCTGAGTATGTAGTCTGCAAATGTGTACAGACGTGGTGTCTGTACATAAGCCGCATACATTAACAGTTGTAGCTCAATAAACATCATGGCGTTTTAATGTTGGGTTATGTAAAGCTGTTGTGTAAGGTACACCCTACACTGGATGTTGTACCCATGGATGTGTGTATACGTCCAGTGTTCAGAGGTACAATGGGTGCCTATGTACCAGCTACACACCCAGTACAGACATGTGTGAACACGTAGAAGGATATCCACGCCACAGTGGCAATGTGGTAATCACAGGAGTGTGTGCGACATACATGTGTCTTACAAACATGTACAATGCAACATGTATCTAGGGGACTAACACCTATGTGATAACCAGTGGAAGGATGGTGTACTGCAAAGGTGATGTTCAGACTAAGTGTCATGCAGGTAGAGGCCATGATGTTCATATCGGTATCTGTCACAGTGACACCCGTATGGATGGGGTCTGTATCAGCTGGTGCAGCAACAACAGCACTGGGTATGCAGTGGTCTGTAAAGCTAGGCAGGGAAGTCCCCTCAGTGGTAGCCTGTACCTCAGGGAAGCATATACCGAACATGAGGGCCCCATGATTGAGGACTGTGGTAAGCCAAGTGTAACTGGATTGCAGTATGTGATATGGTATGTCACCCTCAGTGTGTGTGTCCCGTCCATTAGCCACATTGCATAACATCTGGAGACATATGTTGTGATGTGCAGGTGGATGTGTATGTAGTCAATACCAGAATGGAGAACGGTGCTGAATGGCAGCGAGAGGACAATGCAGGCTGTGTGGACACCCGTGTCGTCATCAACAACTCTGGCGACTGTAGGAAAGGTGATCAACAGGTGTAGGAGGCATGCTGTGGTCCCAACAAGACCAACCCAGCTGGCATCAAAGGACTGGAGCACAACAAAGACTTGACAAATGATGTCCATGATGATGTGCCCTATAGCCGTGCATAACAGTCCAGTGAGGTGTGTAGGGCAATAGTCCCAGTCGTGCAGTGTGGCGTCACCTGTGTGGAGTGTTACTGTTGCTGTGTGCCAGTCAGGGGCCACAATGTCTGGTACAAGGCTATTACTGAATATGGTGTCCCAGTGGGGAGACATGCTGTTCAGAGTTCTGTGGACATCACAGCCTGGGATATTGTAGGGTGACAAGGGGCCTGTGTCCTAGGACATATAGACTGCAGGTCAGTACTGTGTAGGTGTGACTGCAGGTACACTGCAATGTACCTGCAAGGAATGTGGCCCTGCAGGGAGTGAGAGGGTGTAATGTTAGCATGAAGCCATAAGACAGCATGTTGCCAACATCACCTGTTACTGTCATGTTCCAGAGTGACAGTTGTATGTGTGAGCAGATGTGGGTATTGCATACGACTACTGACATACCACCATAATGCCTTGTGGTACATCTCGGAATGTGTCGCAGTATTGTGTACGTAGCTAGTTATGGAGTATGTAATGAGGGATCCTGTGGCCCTACCGAGGCTGACCAGTGAGTCACCCCACCCATGGGAATGTACACCACTGTGTAACAGCCCCCACCTCTTGTTGTAAAGTATGTCCATGGGACTGCACCCCCAGAGTGTCGTCTGTATTCTGGTGTGTACTAGCATGGCTCTGTGTGGAATAGCATGAAGCACATTGTTGTGTACATGCTATTGAAGTGCACTGGGGTATGTCTCAGCGTTTGCATGTGCATTATCCACCTGCACGTGTGTCACGACAACAACAAGCGCTGTCATACTACATCTGTAGTTGGTGTTGTAGTACTCATCTACTGTGTATGCCGTGAAGTGTGTGGTGCCAGTATGTGGCTAACAAGGGTGGGTAGCAGATGTTCAGATTCCACCAATGAGGGGATAGCCACAGGTGTGGAACTGCAGTCACATGTTGGTAGTGTCCATGTCAAGGATACTGTTGGTCTTGGAGGTGGTGTATGGTTTGAACCAGCTGAGTGGAGGTTATGACTCACGCACAGTGTACGCCTAATGTGTCAGCACATGTGCGGCTATCACAGTTAAGTGTGGGTTACTGTCAGTCTCACATTAGTAGCAGCAGTAGTTCCAGACACAGTTATATGCACGTGGAGCACCTGTGATGCATTGTGCGAAGTAACCAGCCGGGATGTGTGTACAACATAGTGGAATATGGGGATACCTCAGCTGTGGGTGTGCCAGTCCAGGTACATGCCTGAGAGGTATGGTCTGTCTATACCCAGTCATTGCAGGTGTGCTCTGCAGAGCCAAGAGGCAGGTCCCAGTCACTGTAGAGATATTACAGTGGTGCAGTATCAGCTGTGCCTTGCCTGCATGCGTCACAGAGGATGATGTCAAGCATTGTGTGACATGACCACATGCTTTGCTAGCCAGTTCCCATTCTGGTGGTGACTGTTATTGGGCACTGTGCAAGACAGGCAGTATAAAAGCAGCAAGAGTCCAACATGTGATCCGTACTCCCAGGGCTGACAGGTGCAGGTCAACTGTGCCACAGCATCATGTTGTTTGGCCTGGTCTGTCAAAGTGGATATATACTAGATGCCTGTGGAATGACAGCAGAAGCATGTACAACAGTTGGGAGTGACACAGTCATTCGTAGTACAGTGGTAACAGGTCCGGATGACAGCAAAATGATTCCCAGGGCATGGACCACACCATCAGGGCGACAACACTGGTGGGCTATTGTATGTCCCTGCACATGTAGTCTGTGCCCTGAGTGACAACTTCAGTCACACAAACATGGAAGGGGAGTCACATCGTACCTGCTGACTTGTGGCATGTGTGCATAGGTTATGTTGCAGAACCAGTTACTGGACAGCAGGATGTAAGTGACTATCGCCTTGTGTAGCCTGCTGAGTGGAACAGCAGTGTGACTGCTGACAGTCACCTAAGACAAAAGTGTTGTGTATGTTATGACACCTTATTGGCTGTATGTGATGGGCACACGTGTCTGTGGGCTATAGGTTGGTGTGGTTGTGTTTGGCAATGTGGGCTGTCATCGGTGCCCACTCAGAGTATGGAGGGGTACTGTACAAGGTGTCTCCTTATGTGTGACCTGTGGTGGGGATGTGGGCTGTCATCGGTGCCCACACAGAGTATGGAGGGGTACTGTACAAGGTGTCTCTGTATGTGTGACCTGTGGTGGGGATCATGTGGGACCATGTGATGTGTGGGGTGCGTTGCCAATGTTGCACAACCCCACATGACTGTCAGGTGCAGTCAGGGTTGGTGACAGTATAACCCCCAGAAGGGCTGCATATGTGCATCCCCCACAGACTGTACTGTTGTATGTTGGGAGGTGTGCATTGACTGTGGACATGAGAATAGCTCTATTGCCACATGTACAACATAGTCATCATAGTGACAGGCAATAGCACTGGTACGTGCCAGTTGGACATGCCTGCATGTAAGTGGTACGTGGCAGGTGGACAGGCCATAGAAACCACCATGTCTCACGAGGTATGTGAGTGATGTGTGTACGACAGCTGTTGTACAGTTATCAAGCTGGAAATCTATGGACAGACAGTGTACCTGTGAGGACTGGTGTGAAATGGGTGCTAAACTAAGCAGTAGCTCATAACGTGCCAAGAAGCTTTGAACAAGTGCTGAGCATGCCCATACATTACAGATAGGGTGTTGTATAATATCAACCCACAAGTGTTGACAACAGTCATGATTGGTGGCACCGCATCAGAACACTGCCGGGTATGGTCTGCAGGTCCATGAACCATTATCAATGTAGATGTTAGCAGTACAGATGTACAAGACAGTACAGATGTTTGGCTACAGATGCCTGTGTATGTCACAGGAGTGTACTACTAGTGGCCTGTTGACAGACTCACAACTACCAAAGGTGCTACAGTGACATGTGCATATCACACGGTGTCAGCTACAGTAAACCAGGGTTAATATGTTGTACCCCACCCACATTGTAGCCCATACCACACAGACAGATGTCAGCCATCTGTGTATGTGATGATGGGAATGGCCATGACCTATGGGCAATTGTTGCCACAGTGTTGTGAACAACATACAGAATGGGCTGTGTGTGTGATGTGTGTGACATATGTGCACATTCTGGTGGATGATAACAGCAATGACACCACTAGGGGAATACCCCCGTACCCATTAAGAAACACCTAGGCTGTGGTCAACAGTATGGACACTGTGTTAGGGATGGTGTAGTGTAGTACACCTCCCTGAGCTGGAGACATCTCCCTGGCCCTTTAGGTAGTCATCCGAGGTACCCATGACATGACAGGGTGGTATCCATGAGCATGGAGATCATTGGACAGGCATACACAGCACCCGTGTAACCAATATTGGAATGCACATCACCCTCCAGGGGTAGGGCCCATGCATGGATGGCCGATACCAGCCTCCACAATACTCACCTCCAGTATGCAGCATGCTATCCACCTTGCATACAGACATATGCCACACTATGCTGTTAGACATGCTACATGTCCATAGCCTGATCTGAAAGACATACGTCATGGACAACCACCGTCCTATGACTAGGATGACCACATGCAGGACAGATCCCTGTTCCATACCTGTGACATACTCCCGCCATACCATGCAGCCCTGTCCACATAGCTGCACATATCATCCCTGCCATACATGGTGTGATGGCCGTATGGTAGATGTAGTATCATCAATCTGGATCAGTAATGTGTCACTGATGCCCCTCATGGTGGCATAATGGGTGTCGGATAGAGCTAGGAAACCCAGCCCGTACATGCTATAGCCGATAACCTTACCTGTGAATGACATCCGACTAGCCATTGTCCCATGTCTATCACATGTGCAACACAGGTGATCCGTGGCAGGATGTTGAACAGCTGTACAGTGCAGTGTAGATGTCTATGGAAAAACAGATACATGTACAGGTTTCCATGCGTACTTGGTTCATTGTCACTGCCCAAGTCCAGTAAGGCTGTGTCTGTGTTGATATATGACATATCCACAGCATCTAGGTCAACAGCATTACCGTGGATACATCAGGCATAGGTAGATAGGTAAAAACACCAGTGCATGCAAACAGACATGTCCACATGGAGACTGACGTCACATGCAGTAGGAACACTAATGAGGTGACACACATATATGGGGATGATATCCAATGCATACTGGGTGCTACATGTGTGGGACACATACATGCCAGTCGTGTTAGTGTCATGTTGATTTGCAAAGATAACTGTGCGAATGTACTAGAATGTATGTGCAGCAGTATCACTGTACATGTCTGTAAATGTGACCTGTCACCTTCATCATGTCTTACAGATAATGCCACGTACACGCCTACCAGCATATAGCCGACAGGAAGATGATGTCGTAATACCGTACCTCCATGACAACTACGAGGTGTTATTTAGCCATGTGCCACAGCATGCACAGCAGCGGGATGACCTGTGGCAGGATCTTCGCAGGAGGGTCAACGAAGTGGGTGGCCACAACCGCACCTACCAGCAGGTGCACAGACACTGCACGGACCTCATACGTCATGCAAAACAGCGTGCCACTGCAATCGCCAGAGAACAAGGTGATACGGGTGGTGGGCCACCAACCCAGCCTCCACTCACACACACAGAGGAGCTACTGGCCAGTCTGGGAACACCCTCGGAACAGCCCCCACAAACACTAGCTGCCATCGTGGAGGTGGGTGTTTCCCAACCAATGAGCCTGGAGTTGCCTGGTAAGTCAGTACTGAACATATGGCCAGTATATCCCACGTACGTGCATGTGTCAGTGTACATCATGTAATGTAACAACATATGCAAGGTATGTGGACACACATGCTTTATGCTACCCTGTGTATGCACCATACCTCTGAACTGTACGGGTATTTGCAGGATGTCCTGATGTCTGCCTCATATTGTTGGTGTGTTCACCTTAATATCTGTCCCTTTCTGGCAAATAGCTGAGGAATGGAGTCATTAAATGATGACATACAGTTGTGTTTATGACTGCACATTCCGTTGCAAACCCATGTGCATGCAAACCTATTGGTCTATCAAATATCCAAGTTAGTAAGAGCAATATGTCACAGTTGTCCCTATATGTCCCCCATCATAGTAGGCTTTGTCCACATTTATTGTTCTAAGAGGTTGAGAGGTATGGTATGCACACATGTGCTGACTATATGCTATTGTGCAGATGAATGTGTTAACCTGCACTGTGCACCCTGTGACTGTCATACAGTCATGGATAATGTTCATACTGCTATGTCACCCTATACAGATACCTCTGGCGTGCCGCACAGACAAGAGTCCATTGCAGGTGAGTCTATCATCAGTATCAGGCATGTCAAAGCATAGATCTGTTCACCATGTGGCCAGTTAATACATGGATATACAGGTCGCATCACCCATCATCCACACAGGCCACCCATGTGCAATATATACAACTGAAATGATACACAGACATGAAACTACAGTATTTGTCATTGCTACATGTGTCCAGCTGTGCATACAACGGTGGATGTGTTCTACAATGGTGGCATATGTACTATACAGTGGAACAAAATGTGTGGTACACAAACCAGTACCACACAGTGAGCAGTGATATGGGCAGACCACAGGCATCACCATTGTGTTATATGCCCCTGCAATGGTTTCACACATTGTGATGTTCCATCCGACATGTCTGAGACACGTAGCGTTTTGGTTGCAATATTGTCACAATTTCCCATAACCCATACCCCACATACCACACATACACCTGTTGTCTGCATAGCCCTGTGGATGGTGACATAACCAACATCTATGGGTGTATGTCATATGGGACAACACAGACATGTGTGATAGACGGCCATCACATACATGACCAATACATGTGCACACATGGCCATGGGGGATGGCCAGAGGCATGTAGCCACACAGAAGACGGTATGTGGATACACCCTGTCCCACTTTGTCCACACATGGTCCAAGTATAGCCGTACTAGACCAATTGTCCAGGTGATGTGGTGCGCTGCACATCATAAATGCCTGTGCACAGCTAGTGGAGGTGTCAGTGACATGTACCTCATAAGATATGTTGAACATGATGTCTGTGTCATAGCCTGATGGTAGTCACCTTCACAGATTCCATTGACAGTGACACCAGGCCACAGAAACTGTACTTTTCCCCCCTGCCGTAGGACATCACTGTTAGCTGTGCACCATGTGTGCATGGTACATCAATGTCATGTGTGAAATGGTGACGTGACAGGTCCGCTATGTGCGGACATGGTTGCCAGGCAGCTAACACTCTGTAGTCATCATGCAGGGGTGTCATCTGTATGTCCTCCAGTGACCTGTCACATGAACAGCATGGTTGGGTGTGTATACACCTCAGTATCGTAAGTCACAATCCACAGGTATGTCATGGTTATGCATGCAGTTCTGGATATGCAATGTGTACATAACATGCACTGTTTAGCAATATAGATGCCTCATGATGCCATGCAATGGCACAGTGTCTGTACATCACAATGTACAGCAATGTAGACGGCCCAGTCCCCTACCATGCCCATGCACATTTGCTCAACATGCATTCTATCTGTAGGGCATATAGACAACACCGCAATGTGATACCCAGTACAATGCTGTACATGTGTCACGACACCATTGTGTCAGGCATGCATGCACGTTAATGAACATGTCAGCAGATTACATGTCAAGGTCACATCAGCCATGTGTACTGTTATCCTGTTCTGGTCCACATAGTGTATCACGGGGATGCATGCATACTACCATGATTGTGTGAATTCCATGGATAATGAAATGACACCTGCCTGCTGTAGTGTGCATTCCAGGGGGTATGCTTACAAACACTATTGATGTCTGAGCTGCATGCTGCCAGCTGTATCACAAGCATGCTGCATGCCATCTGTCATCTCACATGCATGGTGTGTCAGTGTGTGGGTAGGTGTGTCAGTGTGTCAGTGTGTGAGTCAGTGTGTCATTGTGTGTGTGTCAGTGTCAGTATGTGTGTGTCAGTGTCAGTGTGTGTGTGTCAGTGTGCGTTTGTGTGTGTCAGTGTGTGTGTCTGTCAGTGTGTGTGTGTCTATTGTTTTAGAGTATTTCTTTGCATTCACAGGTGATATAGGTGCATTACCCCCCTACGGTCCATCTGATAGTGTCCCTACAGATGCTAGCAGTGATGAACATATGCAAGAGGTACAGGCAGGGATGTCAGGGGTGGAATCTGTGCCAACGGTTGCCATCCCAGCTATGTCCCCCTCTTCACCGCACACAGTTCAGCTGCCAACACATACCACATCTACAGTGGCCATAGAGGAAGGACAGTCAGTGTTTGCTAGCGTTGAACAGGAACGTGTGGTGTCTACAGAAGGTGTGTCTCCACACCATGGTGGCAGTATACTGACTGCAGATGTGCCACACAGGCATGTGGCTGGTGCTGCTCATAGGAGGACCTCTGGCAGACATGCACCTGCAGGACATAGCGCAGCAGCTGGGATCACCAGACGCATGTTCCAGACTGTAATGGAGACACAGGCATGTGCTGAATGGCAGAACAGAGAAGGGCAGAGGCTGCAGAGGGCTGCTATCAGTACCCTAAACAACAACATCCAGGCATTGACAGGTGCTCAACAGCAGCTTGCTGATGTTCTGGACAGGTGATTGGGTGACATGGTCAGAATCCTTGACCGTGGCATGGCAATCCGTGAGTGTGAGCTGTCTGTGCTGGAACATCTGGTAGGGGTGAGGCGTAGGACACATGGACTTAGGCCAGCTACACCACCTAGTGCAGGTCAACGTGAGCATGCCACCTCACATGGCCGCTCCCATAGTGCCGGTAGCAGTAGCAGTACAGCTGGTGCTGTGATGTCCACACCAGGTCACAGCAGGCCACGTGGACGTGGCCCTGGACGTTCCTGGCGGGGACATGGTTCCAGTGGCCATGTGTCATTGGACAGTAGCCATTCTGTACCTTTGCCTGGTAGTGCCCATGCAACCCATGGCAGGCACAGGACATGTGGCCGTGTCTGGTCACAGTGAGCTGTACAACCTGGTCTGTACAATCTGGAGCTGTCCATAATACCCTTGTGTAGGCCTCACAAATGACAGAACTGTGTGCACACATACACGCACACAGCAAACACAACTGTAGGGCTCCACAACACCCACATGCATGCGGAACAGACATATCCATTCAAATCACTGGCCCTTACCCGCACACATGATGTCATCCATTGGTGCAGCCTATGCCCCTGGCAAACAGTATCACCCTGTGCATATGATGAAGCCTGTGCCGCATCCCTGACATTCACACCATCGGTGCAGGGATATGCTCATATGGTCTGATGCACAGGGTGAACAGAATAGTGCGAGGTGTATCTAACATTACTTGTGTATGCATATTGCAGGATGTGTATGCTGTATTGGTTGTGTGTGAATACTGAGATGTGAGAGGTGTATCTAACATTACTTGTGTATTCATATTGAGGGCTGTGTATGTTGCATTGGACATGTGTGAATACTGAGAGATGTGTATGTGACATCAGTGGTGTACTGTCAACATGCACCAGTCATACCATGTAGTCCAGGTGCAGCATGCATTGTGATATGTTCACAGTATGTGTCTCGGTTACAACAGTAACAACATGTTGGTAATGATGCCCTGGTTCCCTCCTATGGTGTACTGGCATGTGCCCACAGGTAGCAGTGTTTGCAGTCCCCCATGTATAACTGTGGAGTACTCACAGGCACGTATGGCAATATCAGCATGCTAAACGTACCCTCAACCTGACTGTTGGACAGTCGAACGTGACATAGATGTCCGAACATGACACAGATGTCCGCACATATACTGCACCTGAAGCATGTGGTCAGTTGAACAGGCTACAGCGGACAGAGATGTGACATACATACCAGGAAACATTACAGGTATGTTGACATGGTGCAGGGGTTGTACACAGCGGTCAGGCCAATGATGATGTTAGAGGCCACCTGATAGCATGAGGCCACACTGTGTAGCAGTAATACCCTGTCACAGTACAGGAACATGGCCACATTCACGGGGTCTACAGCACTATAACACACCCCATAGTGTTCAGGTGTGGACCCTTGCCTATGTGGTCATCACCCTCACAGTACTTTGCACCCACACAACGTGGCACAGAGAAGGGACATGCACAGGTAGCCAGTATGGCTGGGATCGATGGCATCAACAGGGTAGTAGACTGCATCACCATGAGGGGTTAGTGATCCTGTTTCCACAGTATGGTAGTATACACCCTCACACCAAGTACCAGACAGCCATACATACATACATACACACACACACTGTGGTGACCAGATATGTGTGTACGGATAGCCGATGTGTGTGATGCACCACACCTGCCAACCTCATGCTTTCCACACTGCAGTATGTACAGATCTCTACAATGGTGTACAGGGATGTGTTACATCTGGGACATAGTCCCCACCATATGTGGCATGTGTGGTCACACAAGCGGACATACATGGCAGTGCTGGGAATGATACACCTGCCATATGATGATCCGTTTGATAGACATGCAGCGGTACTGTCCGCAGTATGTGTACCAACGCTATGTCTGGCAATTGTGTGGCTATGTGCACACGGGAGGATGTCAGTGATGCAGGTGTCACGTGACATACAATTGGTTAGACCTGACCGCTGTGTATGCGTTAAGTCATCACCATCAAGTAACAGTGACATAGCGTACTGTTTGCACATGGCATGGTAGGGTGGCATGTGACACACCTGTGAGCCATCCCTGGCACACATACATCTACACAGGTGGATCACCACTTTATGTACACAGATCCCTCCATACGTGATGTACAACAAACTGTACTGTCTGTATGTCACCATATACAGGTGTCAATGATGGGGCTGCATTGCGACTGCATGTTGTAATTAGGCACAGCTGTGTTAAGGACATCGGACACTGCACATGCATGGTTGCTGCATGCACAGTACAGATTGTACATGTGCGTTGGTCCTACATGTGTCTCCTGTAGCCATGTTTGTATGCATTGCTATTGGTGGACATGTGTGTTGACATACATAACACATGGACTGTGGTATGATATCATGGGTGTCATGGGTGACTACTACAGGGGAATGTGTCTTCCATCAATATTGCTACCTCCTGTACTGTGAGCATTCAACAGACATGGACCCACCTTCCATTTGCATGCGTATGATTGCTTAGGCCACTGTTCTGCATGGGGGACAGCAAAGGCTTAGCTATGTACATATATGTTGTGTGTGTGGTCCATGCACACATCCACTACAATCACATGTTTGACATATCCAAACATGTGTGTTCGTTGGTGTACAGCAAAACTCATCTGTCACAACTGTGTAAGACCTGGGGCCCCTGGTATGTCTTGAGCTGACCTGGTCATGTATAGTGGTATACTTGCAATGCACAACACCTGTTGTAACCCTGTCAGTACATGTGTACCCTGCACAGTTGCTGTAGACCTCTGTACAGTCCACTGGTCATGTGTCACACGGTGTTGTAGTAATGTATGGCTGTGTACTGCTGCAGCAATGACATGGTGATGTCTCGAGAGCTACAGTGTAGACTGCGGTGTGTACATCTGGGATCTGCACCTGTGACAGCTGTGATGGCAGCTGAGTGTGTACTGGTCACTGCATGTGTGTGACCGCTCTGTGTGTGGGGACAGTTATACCTTACTGTGCCCTTCCGTGTCTAGACTCTGTCTGCATGCAAGACAGCCCTTTGCAACTGCAAAGTGTGTGAGCATGCCCAGTACGTTGTTGTGTAGATGGACACACATGACAGTCTCAACTGAGCCCTTGCGAGTTGAGACTCCGTCTGCATGCAAGATGGCCCTTTGCAACTGCTAAGTGTGTGAGCATGCCCAGTATGCTGTTGTGTAGATGGACACACATGACAGTCCCAACTGAGCCCTTGCGAGTTGAGACTTCGTCTGCATGCAAGACAGCCCTTTGCAACTGCTGTGTGAGCATGCCCAGTACGCTGTTGTGTAGATGGACACACATGACAGTCCCAACTGAGCCCTTGCGAGTTGAGACTCCGTCTGCATGCAAGACGGCCCTTTGCAACTGCTAAGTGTGTGAGCATGCCCAGTATGCTGTTGTGTAGATAGACACACATGACAGTCCCAACTGAGCCCTTGCGAGTTGAGACTCTGTCTGCATGCAAGACAGCCCTTTGCAACTGCTGTGTAAGCATGCCCAGTATGCTGTTGTGTAGGTGGACACACATGACAGTCCCAACTGAGCCCTTGCGAGTTGAGACTCCGTCTACATGCAAGATGGCCCTTTGCAACTGCTAAGTGTGTGAGCATGCCCAGTACGCTGTTGTGTAGATGGACACACATGACAGTCCCAACTGAGCCCTTGCGAGTTGAGACTCCGTCTACATGCAAGACGGCCCTTTGCAACTGCTAAGTGTGTGAGCATGCCCAGTACGCTGTTGTGTAGATGGACACACATGACAGTCCCAACTGAGCCCTTGTGAGTTGAGACTCCGTCTGCATGCAAGATGACCCTTTGCAACTGCTAAGTGTGTGAGCATGCCCAGTACGCCGTTGTGTAGATCGACACACAGTACAGTTCGAACGGACGTGTATTACTAAGCGTGTGGCCATGCCCAGTGACACCTTGTGTCAGTGATGTCCCTCTGTGCAGGGCCGTTGATAGCCTGTATAGCCATGGTGGTCATCCAGGCAACAGATGTCCATTTTCAACGTCACGATGGATGCCTACTGAGTACACACTGGTCGACTATCTTGAAGGGTGTACTGTCTGTGGGGCGTCCCGTGACTATGTCATGTTGTCATGGTGCACCGTAAATCTTACGTTGCCATGATCACACCACTGCCATGTGTTTGTCTAACTGTACCGTGGGACAGTAATATGTCTGTATGTTTTCAGACTGATCACTCTCTATACAGTCCCTGTCGGTGTCCTTGTCAGTGCGGATGATGACATGCCTAGAAGTATGCCTCTGGGATGGCTGTGTTTACTAATCTCGGTAGCGCATTCTGTAAATGCATCATGCTGTAGTGTGTTAGGGTAGTTATGTGTATGTTCGACTCCCAGCCCTGCCAAGTGTGTGTGTGTGTGTGTGTGTGTGTGTGTGTGTGTGTGTGTGTGTGTGTGTGTTTGCGCGCATGCTCCCGTCTGCCTGGGGAATCAGTCTTGCTTTTAGGTGCCTCACACCACAGACATTTCCTACTGACATCTTTGCCTTTGCGGATGATGACATGCACCTAGATGTCTGCCTCTGGGACTGCTGTGCTTAGTAATCTCAGTAGCGCGTTCTGTAAATGCGTCATGCTGTAGTGTGTTAGGGTACTTAGGTGTATGTTCGACTCCCAGCCCTGCCAAGTGTGTGTGTGTGTGTGTGTGTGTGTGTGTGTGTGTGTGTGTGTGTGTGTGTGTGTGTGTTTTCATGCATGCTCCCTTCCGCCTGGAGACTCAGTCTTGCTTTTAGACGCCTCACACCACAGAAGTTTCCTACCAACGTCTTTGCCTTTGCGGATGATGACACACACCTAGATGTCTGCCTCTGGGACTGCTGTGCTTAGTAATTTCGGTAGCGCGTTCTGTAAATGCGTCATGCTGTAGTGTGTTAGGGTAGTTAGGTGTATGTTCGACTCCCAGCCCTGCCAAGTGTGTGTGTGTGTGTGTGTGTGTGTGTGTGTGTGTGTGTGTGTGTGTGTGTTTGTGCGCATGCTCCCGTCCATCTGGGGACTCAGTCTTGCTTTTAGGCACCTCACACCACAGAAGTTTCCTACCGACGTCTTTGCCTTTGCGGATGATGACATGCACCTAGATGTCTGCCTCTGGGACTGCTGTGCTTAGTAATCTCGGTAGCGCGTTCTGTAAATGCGTCATGCTGTAGTGTGTTAGGGTAGTTAGGTGTATGTTCGACTCCCAGCCCTGCCAAGTGTGTGTGTGTGTGTGTGTGTGTGTTTTCGTGCATGCTCCCTTCCGCCTGGAGACTCAGTCTTGCTTTTAGACACCTCACACCACAGAAGTTTCCTACCAACGTCTTTGCCTTTGTGGATGATGACACGCACCTAGATGTCTGCCTGTGGGACTGCTGTGCTTAGTAATCTTGGTAGCGTGTTCTGTAAATGCGTCCTGCTATAGTGTGTTAATGTAGTTAGGTGTATGTTTGACTCCCAGCCCTGCCAAGTGTGTGTGTGTGTGTGTGTGTGTGTGTGTGTGTGTGTTTCCATCTGCATGACAACAGTACCGTGGGACAGTAATATGTCTGTATGTTTTCAGACTGATCACTCTCTATACAATCCCTGTCGGCGTCCTTGTCAGTGCGGATGATGACATGCCTAGAAGTATGCCTCTGGGATGGCTGTGTTTACTAATCTCAGTAGCGCGTTCTGTAAATGCATCATGCTGTAGTGTGTTAGGGTAGTTATGTGTATGTTCGACTCCCAGCCCTGCCAAGTGTGTGTGTGTGTGTGTGTGTTTGCGCGCATGCTCCTGTCTGCCTGGGGACTCAGTCTTGCTTTTAGGTGCCTCACACCACAGACATTTCCTACTGACGTCTTTGCCTTTGCGGATGATGGCACGCACCTAGATGTCTGCCTCTGGGACTGCTGTGCTTAGTAATCTCAGTAGCGCGTTCTGTAAATGCGTCATGCTGTAGTGTGTTAGGGTAGTTAGGTGTATGTTCGACTCCCAGCCCTGCCAAGTGTGTGTGTGTGTGTGTGTGTGTGTGTGTGTGTGTGTGTGTGTGTGTTTTTGTGCATGCTCCCTTCCGCCTGGAGACTCAGTCTTGCTTTTAGACGCCTCACACCACAGAAGTTTTATACCGACGTCTTTGCCTTTGCGGATGATGACATGCACCAAGATGTCTGCCTCTGGGACTGCTGTGCTTAGTGATCTCGGTAGCGCGTTCTGTAAATGCGTCATGCTGTAGTGTGTTAGGGTAGTTAGGTGTATGTTTGGCTCCCAGCCCTGCCAAGTGTGTGTGTGTGTGTGTGTGTGTGTGTGTGTGTGTGTGTGTGTGTGTGTGTGTGTTTGCGTGCATGCTCCCATCCGCCTGGGGACTCAGTCTGGCTTTTAAACGCCTCACACCACAGAAGTTTTCTACCGACGTCTTTGCCTTTGCGGATGATGACACACACCTAGATGTCTGCCTCTGGGACTGCTGTGCTTAGTAATCTCGGTAGCGCGTTCTGTAAATGCGTCATGCTGTAGTGTGTTAGGGTAGTTAGGTGTATGTTCGACTCCCAGCCCTGCCAAGTGTGTGTGTGTGTGTGTGTGTGTGTGTGTGTGTGTGTGTGTGTGTGTGTGTGTGTGTGTGTTTGCGCGCATGCTCATTGTCCGCCTGGGGACTCAGTCTTGCTTTTAGACGCCTCACACCACAGAAGTTTCCTACCGACGTCTTTGCCTTTGCGGATGATGACATGCACCTAGATGTCTGCCTCTGGGACTGCTGTGCTTAGTAATCTCGGTACCGTGTTCTGTAAATGCGTCATGCTGTAGTGTGTTAGGGTGGTTAGGTGTATGTTCGACTCCCAGCCCTGCCAAGTGTGTGTGTGTGTCTATGTGTGTGTGTGTGTGTGTGTGTGTGTGTGTGTGTGTGTGTGTGTGTGTGTGTGTGTGTGCGCATGCTCCCGTCCGCCTGGGGACTCAGTCTTGCTTTTAGATGCCTCACACCACAGAAGTTTCCTACCGATGTCTTTGCCTTTGCGGATGATGACACGCACCTAGATGTCTGCCTCTGGGACTGCTGTGCTTAGTAATCTTGGTAGCGCGTTCTATAAATGCGTCATTCTGTAGTGTGTTAATGTAGTTAGGTGTATGTTTGACTCCCAGCCCTGCCAAGTGTGTGTGTGTGTGTGTGTGTGTGTGTGTGTGTGTGTGTGTGTGTGTTTCCATCTGCATGACAACAGTACATTGTTTTTACATTATTCACTCTCCATAACATCTGTGCGGCATCTTTGCCTTTGATGCTGCTGTCTGCAGGCTAGACGTGTGCCTGTGTGAATCATGTGATCCACTGATCACGGTAGCGTGTTCTGTAACTGTGTAATGCTGTCGTGTGGTACAGTGGTTACATTTGTGTTCTGCTCCCAACCCTGCCATGTGTGTGTGTGTGTGTGTGTGTGTGTGTGTGTGTGTGTATGTATCTATCTACATATATATATATATATATATATATATATATATATATATATATATATATATATATATATATATATATATATATATATATATATATATATATAATGTATATTGTATATAGATATGTATGTTGGGATTATCACTCTTGAATGTGCTGCATTATCTGTACGTGAGCACCTTGGATGTATGTACATCTGCTATGGCTCTGTGATAGTGCACATACTGTGTGCTGTAGTGATCGTGGGTTATACATGTGTAGTGACTGGTTATTGTGTTGCTGGGTATTACACGGGCATTGGAAACAATGTTAGTACAGCACCTTTGAATGGTCGTATGCAGATCTCGGCAACAGCCAGCAGTGGTTATTACATTGGAGTGTGAGTATGGCTCATATCCATCTGTAGTAACAGACAATTCTATGCACCTCAGGTTAACATTACAGACTCACATTTATCCACAGGTTGTGGTACAGATCCCAGCACTGTATGTGTATACATTGACAGGTGCAGGACTGGGTTGTGTTGGATGCATGGAGGGGTGTCCATAGCTAGTAATGGGGATCTCTACAACCTGGCAGGTACAGTCTGTGACTGTCCCACAACCTCCTGTATATGGCTGACACATGCTGTACCTGTGTATATGCAGACACACACACTTACCACAAACAGCTATGGCTATCACATACACAAACCCATTGCACCACCATTGGGCCATGCAATAACCATTGCCCCTCACACACACACACACACACACCTACGTGTACATTGCATGGCTCAATGACAGCTCTGGAAATGTTAACACCACACCCTGTGCATATGATGTCACCTGTGCCACCACCTGTGATGTGTAACATTGATGCAGGATCTGACTAACCTGGTGCTGCTGCACACAGTGGCTTTATTCCACTGTATTGATGTTAGCATGCTGTTAACACAGAGTGTGTTACTTCCAGGTGTATATCAGCAGGCATGATGCATTGCAGGTTTGACCATCACTGTAGCGTAGTTTACAGCACTGTTACTTCTGATGATGTATTCTCCATCCATGTGCCATTTCACTGATGTGTGTAGTATTGGCAGCATGTGTGTCTGTGTGTGCAGTACATGTGTGATGTGTGTAGTACACATGTATACATGCTTACAAATGCATACACGACATTACACGGGCTTCACCATTTGTACACTAGCTTACTCGTTCTTTCACACTCCACATGCGCACATGGGCTAACACGCGTGCACACATGCTTACTCGGGCTTACTGGTGCGCACGGGCACAGACACACTGTGGGCATGTTTGCAGGTCACATCGGTGGTATCCATGGCGTACACCGTCAGTCTCCTGACGTTCCCTAGGATAGCTCATGACACGCCTCTTCCACTGAGTACTGACAGCACACATGTGACACTGCTCTGGTGAGGTTACAGTGTTTTATACATGCACACTCATGTAGTCACCTGTCTTCTACTCTAATAGTCCCCTTAACCTACACTACACTGTAGATGCTTGGCCCATATGGCATGACATGTTGTGATTCACTATCCTCAGCCTCACTTGCCTCACATTGCCTACAAATGCTTCGATACATCTCTGACAGAGTGCTTCCACACATAAGAACCAGTACGCAGTAGCCATGTTGTCTCCAGCTTGCCATTCATCTGCATGGCATACTAACATCTAACTAAACCTACATGTTGTATGTATATTATACATATGTCTTGTTTTGAAGTGCAGTGCGTTCTCGTGGCGCTGCGCTACGCTTCCACACCAGGGATCGGGGGAGGACAACTACTGGTTTATTCATATCCAATGGACAAAGCTGCCACTGGCCTTGGACTTGGACATTGGCATGCTTCTTCGATTGTATTCATACTGTATTTGCAGCTGTCATTGCTCCATTTAGCAACATGCAGAACGTTAGTCACATAACATCCGGGTACATTTCTGCACATAACTCTGCTCTTGCACGGACAGCTTACTGTTTCATGTATTGCGTAATTACATAATTTACATAGCTTACACATACAAATGGGGTATGTTGCAAATCCCAACATTGTCCGTGCAATGTTCATGTTACGGGCAGTCTTGCACGCCCCTACGGGTGTTTGCTGAATAGCCTGGCAGTCATCTTTCCTTGCTGTACTCTCACTCAATCCATACATGCCGGAGGCTTCGTGTATCATGGCCTAGGCTTTGCTGTGTGCTATGTCTATTTGTGGTGTACGCATGGCTGTGGGTATGTCTCACTGTCATCATTGGTAAAGGTGACGCCCTATAGGTACTTCATGTAGACTGCTGTGTCATTTGACATGTCAGCACATACCTGCGGCCAACACTGAACTTCCTACTGCAGCGCTTTTCATACCTTCTGAGTTATCTTGCGGTCGATAATGCTGTTTCCTCAGACATGTATCTGTTTCTGATCATACCTATCAACCTCCTAGAGCAAAACATCTGTACAAAGCCTAACATGATGGGGAGACAAATAGGGGAAGATTCTACATATTGTTCTTACAAATGTAGATAGTTGACAGTATAACAGGTTTTGCATTAGTATGACCTTTCTGAGGGATTTGGGGTCTTAAACTCATATGTTTATCATTATTTAATGATGTCAGTTCTCAGGTATTTGGCAGACAGGTACAGATTGTAAGAGGAACACACCACACATATGAGGCATACATCTGCACATTCGTACAGTTGCGAGGTATGTTTCTGATACTGGAAATCAATTTTCTTACACCAATACACACAATACATGGCGCCATCACAGGCCAGTTGCCATTACATTCCTATTGCAGGACACACCCACCCAGAGGGTTATATTCCTCACACAGGCCAACAGGTGCTTATCCACACTTATTATTCTATCATGTACCTTATGTGTACGCCGGTATTTGCGCTTTCCGTCAGTGGCAGAGCTCATGTACGAGTATGGTGGACTGGACACTGTATTTGTAACACTGCATGACACCCTGAGGGACACATGTCTTTTGAGTCTATTAACCTTCCACATTGACTTTCACAGGTCATACATTGTCATTCACATTTGTGGAAATACATGCTTTTGACTTGTACATGTTTTGTCATTTGTCCTGACGACTTTCTTCTCACCTGTCCACCTAGTATCACTAGTTCTGTACATTTAATTAGGACGGGTTACCTTCATACCTCTCACCTGTACACATTATGGGTAAATGCCCTGAGGTTTGACCTATGATTCTGTTACATTTGTCATGATAATGTGCCTTTCTGGTAGATTTCTGGCAAGGCATGACAGACTGTGCAGTTAGGTAATCATGACTGACATTTCTATTTCATGATTACTAACTCTCATAACATTCGTATTCCTGACTATGCAATTATTCTATCAACATTCTGACTTTGTCTGGGGTATATTTAATATAGTCCCTATTTGTCTTTCGTGTACTATGCCTTAGTCCAGCTGTCTTATTCTGACATTTTGGCAGGTATGGTTACCATCTTGGTGGTACGCATGTCCATCCATGATAATCGCCTACATGACACTGATATAGGTCCCTACGTCTTCCCCCAATGGTTTACACAATATCCAGTAGATGGGTTGCACCTTTTTGGAGAATATAGGCGTGTGCTATACCCACATAGGTATATTGATCACTCCCATGGGGCGTACCTAATAGATCTGTGCCAACCAACACCTTGGCCCATTTCTGCATAACCATGATTCCCATACGTGACACCCCTCCACAGTACCCATTAGACATGTTTAATGTGAGCGATAATAAAGTGTGAAGACACTTTCGAGCACTCCCCACTCCCCACTCTGCGGATATCAGGTCGTACATCATACATTCTATCGACCCATGTGTTATTACCCTTGCACCTGCTACTGTTGCATGTACACCTATATCGTAGTTGCACTTGTGACGTCTTTTGCATCAATGACAGTTCGCCCTTCATACAGGATCAATTTTTGGGGTCCTGCAAAGGACACCTATATTCATGTTGAACGTGTAGAACTTGCAGGCCCTGTCACACTGGTACTTTCCGGACAATGGTTTGGAAAGCATCGGTGTATTCTCCTTTCATCCATGTCTGTCTGTCTATCCATAATAGCTATACCGTGACCTATTTATGTACATGTGTTATATGTACAGGGACATATGTTTGTTGTGTATATATCTATTCATGTATCGTGTGTGTATAGATATATATATGTACATATATACATATGTCTATATGTCTGTACATTCCTCATCTCATAATTTGCTTTGGTTTATGTCTGTGGATATATGTGTATATATATCTCCATATCATACCTTTCAACTGTACAGATTTCCACTGCATGTACAGCTGTTTGCCTCTTATCTTTGGTCCATTTTTCATAACCTTGTGTCTATCTGGCAAGTTAGTGGCATATCATTAAAGACTGACGTTGGTAAATAATGACAAACATTTCAGGTTACCCTTCAGAGAATCCATGCTAGTGACACACCTGTTATTCTATCCACTTTCTATGTTTGTTAGGGCAATATCTGGGGATTGTCCCTATTTGTACCAGTTGTTGTCATGGCTTTGTCCGGTTTCGTACTTTACAGGGTTAACAGGTATGAGCCATGTACATAGAACGTGGGGAAAACACCATTCATTTTCTATTCTGTGAGCAGATTACACACACGCAAGCGCACTTGCATATCCTTATTGTGGGTTACATATGTTTCGTAGATAATTGTGCTTATGTGAACTTTCATAATTCTGACCTAACAGTTACATATCTGTATTCCGGTTTATGGACTGCTGCGAAACACACGTTCACCTTTACATATTTAAATGTGCGTACAGCATGAACGCATTCATTACACTTTCAAGTTATATGTGCAGTGGTCATAGGTCAACCGGGACTGCATTCACATTGGCCGGATGCCGGAACCACTATTCTATTGGTGTTCTTCCTCATTGATATGCATACCCATAGTACTTAGCTACATCAACATATGCCTCACCGCTTCACCTACAACACAGGCATCCATTCTCCTGCTGGGAAAAACCCGGTACTACATATTACACATTCCCTATTGCCTACTGCTGTGGACTCCGGCTGCATTGTTAATCACTCTGAGGATATGCAGAACACCAAGGCATATAGTCCAGCCACATACAGGTCTTTGATTGCCAGGGTGTTCATGCAGTGATCTGGATTTAGGCTTGTCCACCTGGTGAACGGGACTTTCCTGGCCGAGTTCAAATGTCAGACGAAGCATATGGACAAGGATTATCTCCCTATTTTGAAGTTTTACCTGTGTTTATAGACACAGGTGTTTGGGCACCTGTCAGCAGCTTATTCTGTTGGCAATACATATTATGGGTGGGGTTGTTACAGTCCATACTCCACGGTGACGGGTGTTCCCATTCACATTTGACTATTACCTGTATACAGTCATACGGGGATTATTATTTTGGACATGAAGTGACTACAGGTATGCAGTTGTACATTACACAAGTGTGAAGGGTTGTTACTGTAAATATGTATGGACCATACCTCTCAACCTCTTAGAGCACCAAACCTGCACAAAACCTACACGATGAGGGGACAATTAGGGACACATTTTAACGATTGCTCTTACAAGCTTAGAACATTGATAGAATACTAGGTTTTGCATTAGCATGACTTTTCTGAAGGTTATGAAGTCTTAAACTCAGGATATTTCTCATTATTTAGTGATGTCAATCCTCGGCTATTTACCACACTGGTGCAGATTGTCGGAGGCACACGACAACACTATGGGGTGAACCTCTGGTCATTCTTAGGGTTGCCACCTTTTCAAATGCCCAAAGTGGGACATGTTCTGTAGAGATGTCAGATTTTCCAGGACAAGACATACCTACAGCCGTGCATAGTACAGAACTTTAACCGTTTTTGTATATATAATAGCTTATTCTAGTAACATTTGAATTGCTTATGCTACTTCACATAACATATAGAAGTTTCATATATAAGATAACTGTTTTATGCGACTATTAAAGAAAATTAGGAAATAACTTTGTCCTAAACTCCCAGGACATTTGCTATGTCTTGATTTTTTTCACAGGACACAACTGCCTACAGAGGGACTGTTACTCGCAAAGTGGGACAGGTGTTGACCCTAGTCATTCTGCGAATATCCGGATGGTTGAGTGGTATGGCACGGACCTCTGTAATACGCTGTTGTGTTCTGGCACAGCAGTAGCTCAGCATTAAAGACTGCAGTCGGAACATGCTGACAGACAGTTGAGTTTCAGACTTCATACTCCAGACATTAATGCCAATATGCAAACTGTTATTCTATCAAATGTCTATGTTTCTAAGAGCTATCTTTACAGATTGTCCCTGTTTTTGGACCTTTGTCTCACTTATATTCATGGCTCTGTCCAGATATCTTGCTCACACAGGTTGACAGGTATGGTCGGTCACGACTGCACACAGTCAGTGTCCCTCACACTTGATCAGGGTTGACCTGTTTACGTCAGTGTCTTCCTCACCCTCATGCCATTTTCCACTTTGCAAATGTGTGCATTATATTCTCCCTCCTATTCGTGTCTGGACACGTGCGTCACGGGAAGGTATTTTATCCTGGGTGTTAGGTTATGCATGCCCACTTAGGGCTGGACAGTGTCATGCACCTCCACTGAACGTTCTGACTTGTGTCCAGATATCTACTGGATTGGACATCATGTCATCATACCCATTCTACTATTTACACAAGTTGGTCATCCCATGAGGGATATCCCAAAAATTGGACTAGACCAAAACAAGTTAGATAACAAAGATTTTTGTGGCTTCACGAAAACGTGCAGGGGGTTTTACATGCAGGGGATACATGGTTTGCAATCCTGACACTGCCTAGGGTGACAATACCTACTACATATGCATAGGGATCACTGTGTGTAGCTGTGTCTGCAACAAACCAGTGGACCAAGTACGGCTGGATTTGGTGGACATTCTGGTATGGTGGCAGGTTGTGTGTTGTGGAGGGTATGCTGGGTAGGCCATTATGCATCCAGGTGTGTTGCGTTTGTTATGGCCAGTTCCATCAGGACCCATCTGTGGGTATGTGACGGTGACGTATCTATACATCTGTCTTGCACATTTCCATATTCATATGTTTTGTGGGATTGTTTTCTACACTATGGCCTGTCTGCTTGTCTTGCAGCTGTTTCTACATGTGGTTGTGTTTCTTTCCACTTCACCTGCTGCCCCCTCGTACACCTCCGGCTCACCTTTTCTGCATACGACACAGTATTGCCTTTGAGGAATTTACCATTATACATCCACCCCTCACACGCGAATTCCTCACACCCCATAGAGCACTACTTTGGTTGTTAGCCCATGACACGGCCAGAGTTACACATTGACTACCCTACATGTGTCGGGTACCTTTATGGTTGTGTGGACTACCCTGCCATGTTTGCTTTCCACATGCTATACCTCATGCACATAGGTACACGCCCATACTTCACTTTCATTACTTGGTTGGTGTATCCGGGTACTACCCGTTCGACTGTGTCACATACACGTTCAGATTATACAGCTGCCTTCCGGATTTTGCCAGCCTGTTGTACTCATTGGTAGGATGTCACCTTTTCCTATGTCCAAGCTATTCCTTACACATGTCCGACTGTTGTGGACAATGCCTCCCCACAGTCGACGGTTGTGTTTCCACCTTTTCAATTGGCCACAGTGTGACTGACATTTGCGGTGAACACAGCATATTTTACATGCCGACACATACCCACGGTCAGTTCGGCAGATAGAACTTACAATTCTTGCCTATATCTAAGCTTATTCTTGTAGCATTTTGGTATCTTATTCTGTTTGTTATGACATTTATGTAATATACGTTCAGTGAAATATGTTTAATGCAACTATTGCATGACGTCTACGGAAGAATTATGTCCTATATTCTCTGGACATTTGCCAGTTTTACATGTTTGTGTCAGGACACATCTGCCCACAGAGGGACTGTCACTTGCAAAGTGGGACAGGTGGTAATCTTGGTCGACGGTATGGATCATACTGTTCCTTTCAGCCTACATGTGTCCGTATTGTTATGGCTGTTTATATGCTCCTTCTATTTCGTTTACATGCGTATGCTATTTCCTATCACATTTGGTATGTGAAATATGGACATACCTTTTGTATGTGACTATTACATGACTTGTGTGATATGATTCAGACATACGGTCACTACATATATCGACATTTCTCCTCGTGTATTTTCTTATGGACACATCTGCACAGCTATGTTCCCTCCCTCACATTATGGGTCGGCTGGTGACCCTCTCCGTTGGACTGGACATACCTACTGGCGGCGTGCTAACATATGATACATTTCACTTCCACATGGTATAGCTATCAACACTACGTTGGACTACGGGCACACGGTTTTCATGTCATTTGTTCAAGGGTAGGGACCTGTTATTCCCTACTGTGCATTTGTGTTTGATTCTTCATTTTCTGTTTGCAGGGACTATGCTTTGCATACGTTTCAGTATCCATGGACACTGATAGGTACGATTACTATTACTGGTGGAATATAATATTCAGCAGTTTAGGTTGCTCCTCGACAGCCGACGTTGACACACCTCCCTGCGCAACTTCGATACGCCCCTTGCACTCATGCACGTTTCCTATGCACGTGGCTGTGGCGGCTGCACGCCTTCATTAATATGCATATGGTGCGACTACTCCATATATATGCCGCACGGCTGGTGCAAGCCTTACGCCGGCCTTGCGCCGAGCTTCATGAATCCGGGGGCATGACTTTAGAGCCATGGAATTACATAAAGTAGCTGGTGCAGTCTTCTTGGATGCATGAATTATTTAGTCATTTTAGAGAAGATGACAGTCCATTTAATCATGCCATTTAAGGGACCCTATCATTTGGTAATGGCTGCATGTGTAGTATAGGGACAGACTCTGCGAGGTCATGCCAGTCAGTAAAACTGCTCCATCACACATCAGCGCCCAGCCCTTTCTGAACTTCCTTTTTTAACAGTTTATTGTGGCAATGTGGTAGAAGCCATATTCCCCACTACACAGATTTAATGTTCTTTTTTCACATCTGTTCTGACCTGGGTAGCATTAAGGATCAATTTCTTCTTACTGGATAGTTGGTTTACAATAATAACCATCTTCTACTCTTTCATATCTGATGCAGTTTAGTTTTGATCCTGATTAGCAGGTCAGAACAAGATTATCTGCTAAAAAGTTCCATGTTGCTATGCTCTGGCGCTGAAGTAATTTTGTCATCATTAAAACTAGGAGCTAACATCTGAAAAGACTCTGGATTAAATCTATTAGCAAACCTGTAGAATACTATCCCTATTGCACACACTGTTCTATTTTTTAGTTTATTTATAGGGCATGGAGAGCAGTGATTGTGCTCCCCAATCTTGAAAAGGGCAAACCAGCAAAGCGCTTCTGCAGCACAAGGCCCAATCTTAACAATTGTTAAGCACCCCTGCTTAAGCTATTAAGATTGGGCATTGCACAAGGCTGTAAAACCTGCAAGTACTGACCAGCAAGTGATAGTGGTAGAATTTTGCCTGCTGTCTGTGCCAGTAATCTGACCCTGACTTTATTTTCCTAAGTTAAGATGTGTTACCCTGTTGTTTTGAGAGCTCTCAATAAGTGCTTTATGGCTTTGAATGCTGGCAAAACACTTTGTGCTTTTTTCTGTAACTAGTAGTATATGGACCAGATGAATCTCCATGCATTACACAGAATTATAATCGGGTCTCCAGTTGTACCCTGGCATTGTACATTTTTGACATGGATGCTAAGAATCGTCCCTCGAGCTTCACTGTCAAGGTGAATTTCTTGGCATCCATGTCTTGAACCCAATACCATGGTTATGACTGAAGACCTAATCACAGTCCTCAATATACAGGTATGCTGTTGTTTAGTTATGCCCTACTCATTTTAGTTTTCTTTTTATTTTTCATCTAACTTGCACTACCAAACCGGAGTTCAGATAACATTTCATATTGTGGTAACTGTGGAGTTCTACCATTGTTTGGACACTGAATGTTTTTACTTTTCACGCTTATTCTTTGTTGCCTCTTATACAACTTTGCGATGCCAAGTGTATTATGGTTACATAAGCCTGTAAACCTTATCATCTTCAGAGAACATCAGACTGCTATCATAGTAATCAGCATTTCATAACAATGCATAACTTAGCTGCTGACCCCAGACTTATAGAACTTTGTCAGTGGCATGTGGAGCAGGCAGGAGAGACTGACTGTGACACACTGTGCCCCATCTCAGGGCATGTACTCCATAGTGACCCCTGCACAATTGCACCTGAACAACAGACACTTTAACATTTTTGATGGATTTTAATGAAAAGTTAATCTAATAGATTATAAAAACATCTGAAAATAACCAGAAGTACTGGTTCAAATACAGTTTTACTTTCTGTAGACTTATCATTTTTGTTATGCATTTGCTTTTTGTGAAGAGTGAGGATTATTTTAGGTATGTATAGAACACCTTTTATACACCCATCTTAGCCAATCAAATCTCTCTCTTTCTTTTTTTTTTTTTATCCCATTCCATAAATGTATACATCAGACTTGCATGACCTACCACCTACACAAATCTCTGTGTTGGTATAATAACACACTTGTATGCAATGCTTTCTGTCATTGCTAGGACACAGGTACTGACAAAAAAAAAAAAAACTGTAGAAGGTATACAGTTTAAAAAAAATGTTATAAGTGGTATGTCTTTTTCATCACATTTTGTGGAATTATTTCGGAATGGAGAATTTCAATAATAAAAGGAAATTATATCTTTAACAGGCACTATTTTGGTATGAAGTTGGAAAGAAAGGATATATGTACTGAAGTCGGCAGCGGGGAATCAGTAAAACTATAACAGCACTCTGATACTCTCTGTTAATTGGTATAGTTAGTATAAAGAAATAATAACACATCATGAAAATATTACATTCATTATTAAAGTCCATGTTATTTCGAGAAGAATAAGTGAGTTTACATGCAAGCTGGAGCCAGTGATTTTATCAGGTTTAGAAGGGGTAGGAACAGTGAGACTTTTTTAAAATATATAGTCACTTTAAGGCTTAAGAAATTCAGATTCTTTCTGTCTCCTGTCAAAGGGAATAAGGAATAAGGGTCATTGCAATCTGAGGAGAATTGCAGGTATGAGTAGCACCAAGAATACAAATGTTGAGATTTCAGATTCAGATCTCCATTTCAGCTCAGACTGAATTGTGTTGTCCACACTCACTTGTGTCCTTCCATTTATATTATTTTTAGTAATTTTGCAATTTAGTTTTGAAATCAAAGATGAAGTTGTAGAAGTGAAATTGAGCTATAGTTACTACAGAATTCAGTTTCTGCTCATAATTTACATTTTACCACTTAGGGCAATTAATCAAAGATTTTTGTTGGCTGAATAAATTATTTCTGAAGAAGGAATTAGTGTAACCCTTAGAATCCTGATGTAAGAAATATTAAAGACTGCATCTTTAAATATTATCATAGTTACAAAAAATAATATTGTATGTTTTTGTTATGTAGTGCAGATAATTAGGACATGACCTTGTGAACTAAGTTATAGACATAAAATAAGTTATGACTTACTGGAAGAAATTAGACGTTAACATCTGATTCACATATGTATAGTTATTTTGTTAACTAACATTACATCATGGCTTATAGTAATTAACTCAAATCCCACCTTTTGACTGACTAACAACATATTCAAGAGGGAAATAATTTTGTAATAGAAAGCCTATGCAAATAATAAAATCTGACTGGATGAAACTACAAAACATGGTGCTGATTATAGTTCATAAAATCATATATATATATATATATATATATATATATATATATATATATATATATATATATATATGGTTCCCATTCAGAAGCCTGAAACATCATAAGCCTGAAAATCAAAATCCTGAAACCAAAAGCCTGAAAATTCAGAATCCTGAAAACTCAAAATCCTGAAAGCCCAAAAGACCAAAATCCTGAAACTCAAAATCCTGAAAACACAAATAATGCTAATATGTCACTATAAAGACAGACATCAGTATGTCTATTTTGTGTTTTCAGGATTTTGAGTTTCAGGATTTTGGTCTTTCAGGGGATTCTGAATTTTCAGGCTTTCTTATGATATTTCAGGCTTCTGAATGGGAACCATATATATATGTGTGTGTGTGTGTGTGTGTGTGTGTGTGTGTGTGTGTGTGTGTGTGTGTGTATATATATATATATATATATATATATATATTCATTTTATATCCTCAAAATACTGAAATATCGAAATTCAGTATTTCGAAGCTATAAAGTAGAATTTTTGAAACCATGAAAACTCAGAACCAAGAGATTCAAAATCTCGCACACTGGAGATTTTGAATTTTGTGCTTCTACTGCACACACACACAGACACACACACACACACACACACACACACACACACACACACACACACACACACACACACACACACACACAAACACAAGCTCTGCGCCCTCCACCCCCCTACTTAATATTCTTACTCCGAGGTCGCACTACACACAAACACGCACAAAACACCACCACACAAGCTACATTCTCCTTGCACACACAAATCACAGCAACAAATTACACTGACACACACCACAGCCCCTACCCAAAACCCTTAACACACACACACTTACCTGAATCCATAACCACAGTGAAACTTCAGAAGCGCAAAATTCAAAACCGCTGGTATTTGAGGTTTTGAATTTCACAGTTCTCAGCTTTCGCTGTTCTCAGAATTACACTTTATGGGCTCGAAATACTGAATTTCGATATATATATATATATATATATATATATATATATATATATATATATATATATATATAAAAATGTGATTGAAAGAAAGGGGGAGAGATGCCTGACAAACGTAAGCTATTTCTAGAAATGGAGACCTCTAATCATCTAATCATGGCAAGATTGTGGTGATTTTGTTTATCTTCTTGTTTGCCTTTTAAAATTGGCTTGAGCTACGCATTTTGGATTTACATATATCAGTGTCAGTGCAATTGCCGAGTGCATGTGTAATGTTGGCAGCTGTCTAGTTGACTGCATGTGGTTGACTATGCAGTTGTTAGAAAGGTATATGAGATTGACAATCCCCATGAAAAGGAATATTCCTTTTCCCTGGGGATTGCGCAATCTCTGAGTTAGTATATATAATTAGCCCCGCTGTAAAAAATAATGTTTTACTTTTTTTTTTGCTATGGAAGTTGCATGTGCCATGGTTGGTACTTTGTGCAAGCATATTGAGGTGTTGACTTTCATGTTTTCAACCATATGTAGTTAATATTTAGGTAGTCAACTTGTTTTTTTTTTAGCTAATGTGTAATACATCTATATAATATATATATATATATATATATATATATATATATATATATATATATATATATATATATATATATATATGTGTGTGTGTGTGTGTGTGTGTAAGTATATGTATACTTATATGGGTGTACTACATTTAATGTAAAACATCCAAGGCCAACTACAACAATATTGACCGCAAAGGTTGAAAACAATGTAACCAATGCAGTAGTATGCATGTGCTGAGAAACAACCTCAGTGCATGCAAAATCTACTACTTAAAAAACAAATACATCAATTGAGCCCCACACCCCCTGGTAATTATGTATACTAAACCCAAGATCAATGAAATACTGGGTTGGGGCAAATTTCCCAACCTCTGGATCTGTGCAATTTTTCACACCTTTTGATTAACTACCTAGTTGCCCATATGTGGTCAGCTAGGCAGCTGTCATCCTAACATGGATGAAGAGCACTGGAGTGAACAAGTGCTCCAACACCCAGCAGAGCGACACAATTTAGTCAACACTGACAGACGATCGACAGGTGCGTGAGATTGACAGTCCAAAGTAGGGGAATATTTCCTTTCCCCAGGGATTGTGTTATCTCAGAGCTAGTATATATAATTATCAGGGGTGTGTGGTGGGTGTAGGGGGGCTTGCCCACTCTTTAAAGTCACTTGTCATTGGATAACTCAGCTACTGCATAATTCCCGGAGCATGCACATAACATGTCAATATTGGGGTCTTTGATATTAGGACATCGATCTACCGGGTGTAGGGCATTTACCTTTCACACCATTGCCCTACACCCATATCAGCAACCACCTCTTTTCCAACTGAGCATTAGGTTAGCTAGCTAGACTAAAAATAGTCCTGATCTTGTCTGTGTGAACCCTTTTCTGCAGCACGAATGATCTTTAAACCAGTGATGTGCTTTTGCATATGTAGCTACTTTGTAATTTTGAACTACTGTGATCTGCAGTTCTTAAATGAGTGCATGCTGCTAACTAAAAATCTAAAAATGTAACTAGGTAAACATTAAAACGAGGGAAGGAAATAAAGAGTAAAAGAAAAAGAGCAGTTAAGCAAATAAATGCAGTCAAATAAACTGGCTCTGTAGATTCCAGTCCATTAAATAGGCACCATTTAGTAGCAGCACTTAATGTGATCATGAAAAATCATGTAGGGCAGGCAGAGGCAATAGACAGCATTTGAGCAGCCAAGATTACTAATAAACAAATAGGAGAAAACTCAAGAGAAAAGAAGGCTGGACTTTCAGACATATGTTGGACTGAAGTGGGGTAGATCTGCAAGATATGAGAAGATGAGGTAGTTTGGTTGAGAAAAATGACAGAGGAGCTTAGGATGTTTGAATGTGTGCAAACAAAAATATAACAAGTTCTGTGTAGAAATAGTTTGAGGACAGAAGTTGCAGAAGAGAGATTAGGCAGGAGTAGAATGCCAAAACTGAGAAGAGAAGGCAAATAGAGTAATTGCAATTTATGTGGCATACAGCATAATGAATAACAGGTATGGACTGAAGGCAGAGAGGTATGGAAAAATGCCAGAAGTGGCAAAGAATGGAGCAGTTTAGAGAAGTGTGACAGACTGAGAAATGAGAGGAGGGAAGAGAGGACGTGAAGAAGAATGCAGGTGGTGACAGAACAGTTATAAAGAGCATTATCAAGACGGTAAGAGGCAGAGCTAGGCTATACTAGAAAAGCTCACCCCTGCTCTGCCACAACTTGCTGTGAGGGAAAGGTAGTTTGTTTTTGCTTTCTTGTATTTTGTGTTGCTTTAATGCCTTCTTCTATTTTTCTATATTGTGATTCCTTTCCTTTACACTGTGTTTTATTTATATTCTGCTTTTAATTGCATATTTAAATTAGGAATAGAGCACAGCTGTGTCTCTTGTGAGTCAAACAGAAAATTTTCTCCACCCTGGCGTTGTGTTTTTAAACTCAGTTGTCCTTCTAGCTGCCTGCCCCTTATATTAATTTAACCACATATTTCACCACATATCTCCTTCACACTCCTCTTTCATTGGCTATTGTGAGTAAGCACAAATTATCATTTTGTAAAATCTCTCCCCTTTAACTGTTTAAATGCATTGGCCAACCCACTGTATTCCATAGAACCAGAATACAAAGTGCCCACCCCTTCCAATCTATCTTGATCTTTTACAATGAATGGCTCTCCACTTAGATAGCTATGGCTTAAGTTACCCCCTCTTTCATATCTAACTGCTTAGTGCACACTGCAGCTCTTAGAATATTAACCCATTTTTCCATCTTAGATTTAAATTCTGCAACATCTACTCCAAGACCACCAATTACTGGAGAGCCCATATTCGGCCTCTCAGTAGCCATCTTAGGATTAGTGTTTCTTTCTTTTTTGATACTTGTGAGAGAAGAGTACATAGATTCCTGACTATTTCTGGCTGGGAAGTGAGTGTCTGTGCTTGATCTTTTTGATTGGTCTGGTTGCTATTTATGAATACTGGGTTAGGACAAATTTCCCAACCTCTGGATCTGTGCAATTTTTCACACCTTTTGATTAACTACCTAGTTGCCCATATGTGGTCAGCTAGGCAGCTGTCATCCTAACATGGATGAAGAGCACTGGAGTGAACAAGTACTCCAACACCCAGCAGAGTGACACAATTTAGTCAACACTGACAGACGATCGACAGGTGTGTGAGATTGACAGTCCAAAGTAGGGGAATATTTCCTTTCCCCAGGGATTGTGTTATCTCAGAGCTAGGCAGCTGTCATCCTAACATGGATGAAGAGCACTGGAGTGAACAAGTACTCCAACACCCAGCAGAGTGACACAATTTAGTCAACACTGACAGACGATCGACAGGTGTGTGAGATTGACAGTCCAAAGTAGGGGAATATTTCCTTTCCCCAGGGATTGTGTTATCTCAGAGCTAGTATATATAATTATCAGGGGTGTGTGGTGGGTGTAGGGGGGCTTGCCCACTCTTTAAAGTCAGAAATAGTGTGTACCTTTAACTCCCAGTGGGTGTTGCTTGAGCATTTAAAAAATGAAGTTATCACCTTACAGTTCTAATAAATATTCATTGACAGAGGTCAAATATCAATACAATTGTATTTGCCATCAGGTATACTTCAAGATGAAATATTCTGATACCTTGTATGTAGGATGGTTTTGGAATTGTTAATGCAAATACGAACAAGCAGTATTTGATACCTAGAGGTGCAGTAGGAGGTAACTACAGAAATGCCTAGAGGCGTCACTCGGCTGTAATGAGGCATCTGCCAGGAAAAGGCTACAACAAGCCTACTAACCCTTAAATTATCTGAGACAAGACTGGATGACCAAACAGGATGTGGCCTGCTTCTCATCTGGGGATTGGTGCTACTGTTTTGCTTCTGGTGAGAGAAGAAGTAAAGGAGCATTGTATCTCAGCAGAGTGAAGCTGTGGTAAGACAAACACTAGTAGTAGTCAGGAAGTAGCCATTCAGCTGACGTCACTCTTGTTATCATTCTTGACACGCTAATTCTTTCTTTTCAGTAAGTACTGCTTGATTTGCTTCTAACTTCAGAATATCTGACCAAATTCTTTATCCATAAATCATCAGGCTCTACTTATTAGTTTCCCCTCGAGTGTTTGGAAGTGCACTGCATAGTCACAGATGCCTTGAGATGACATTTTTTTCCTATAAAATCACCATTAAAATTTCACCAGTACCTAGTTGCACATAGGACAACTAGCTTGCAGTGCTAAGCACTGCCCCTAGAGTTGCAAGCTGGATACTCATGCCATTCCTTTTATTCTTACTCCAACTGTCTAATTAATAAAAAAAGGGTCTGTTACCATGGATATGAACTTTCCCACTATTTCCATTACCAGTTTGGTTGATATGGGCATCCTGAGGCAATGTAGAAATTGCTTCACATTTACTGACAGCCAGTTCATTCTCAAACAAACTGATATGGTATGTGAGAGACGTATTTGTACAATGTCACTGGAGACAAAGCTCTCACATAAAAGCACTCTGAATGTCAATAAGGCTGTCTGTGGTACACACTCTAGACCAATCACACATGATTCAAATCAGACACATAGACCCATATATGCTGAAGGACTTAAATGTAACCTTCCTAAATCCCAAAGACCTCCTAGATGAAGCACACATAACAAACACCCTCAGCAAACCCAAACACCTTCTTTCAAAACAACACCAACACCAATACATACAGCCACATCTCATGAAACCTTTATTTCTAAGTGCATAAGTAAACCCACCACAGAATCCAACATTCTAGTCATTGTAGACTACTTAGTGAGACACACTGATGTCCTTTTCACCAGGCTGAATGGGGAGAAAGTCACCGTCTGTTGATTATCAGGAGCCAGGATCCACCACATTACACACCACTCAGGTCATTGCACCACAAGTACCAGTATGAGTCAGTCATAGTCCATGTGGGTGTAATGACCTTAGATGTACCTCCCTAGACTATATGAAGAGAGACATCATGGAGCTCTCGGAATATGTATCCCAGGCTAGTAATCTCAATTATTGCTTCTTGTAGTAGAATTTTTCTATTATATTTTCACTATATTTATCAGTGAATATTGTTTTCATGTCTTTAAATATTATATTATCTTTCCTGACTGTATCATTAAATTTACATATTTGCATAAGCAGATCACTTCATTTACATTTATTTTCACTTTTTTACATGGCTGCTGTTATAAAAAGCAAGTGCAAGCTTCTAATTCCAATTTGAAAGAAAATCAAGTGAGGTGCATTTCTGTATGTGAGATCAGGGTTTTAATATAAAATAAATGTGAAATTTGTGAATAAATATACTTATATCTAAATCATTTTGTATTATTTCTATTTATTTGAATGGCAAAAGATGCTGTTAGAGGAGATAAGTGATTTTGGTGGTAGTCTTTCCATAAGCCAACTCAAAATTATACAAATAGTATTTGTTATGTTATTAGCTCATTATACCAAGCATTTATTTCATTCATCCATTCACAGACCCCATTTTACCACTTTTGCACATGAAGCTGGGGTGTCACAGCAACCATGACGAATATCTACAGCCAATGTTCACATCACCAGTTTGCTAGACATGGAAAGATTAAACTTTGTGAACTGTTATATGTTACTTGGGGTTAAATGTTTAAATGATATATTGTTAATTCTTTCTAAGCAGGAATATTTTGTAGATTTACATATAAATAGATAATTTAATAAGAGAAATAGTTTTGATTAGAAAAGTATTAATTAGCCTACAATTTTAAGGCAAGAGTAATTCCCACAAATCGATCTGAAAGGGGGAATTCAAAGGGTAGCTTGAATGACGTTTCTATTCAAACTAAGAAGTTTAGACTCTATTGTATATATCTCATTTAATGTAAGATTAGTTAGTCTTACTTGTTTTATATATTGTGTTTTTTGTGTCTGCATCAAATAAAAAAAAGATTCAGGTTCCATACAGTGTTCTGTGTTTTCTTTGCTGATACACTGAACAGGAATCTCAGCTTTGATTACTTATCATAGGTTGAAAATCAGTAACATTAACATGATTGATTTAGGTTGCCTTCTTTAAAATGTATTTCTTTAAATGCAAATGGTCTCAAAATGGCAGTAAAAGATATACCTTGTTTAAATACTTAAAATACACATCACAGAATGCTTTATTGTAGGAAATCCATTTAATATAAAATTATGTCTGTAGATTAATGTCAAAATATTACATAGTTTTAGTAAGTTCTTTTTTAAGGTGAAGAGAAGGGATGCAGCAATTATATGGACACATTTTGCTATTATTCCTTCAATAATTTATGCATGTAGTGATGATAAAGTTATGTTCTGCATTGGTGTTTTGTAATACTAAAATGCATTTTAGCTTATGTTTTATAAAATATTATGAGAAAAGTATACAGGCTAGAAAAGAAATGAATATTTTAAAAATCAAAATAAAAAATACTATTGGGATAAGTTAGAAAGCATAATCAGTGTTAGACATTAAACAGGAAATTAAAAAGTTGAAAGATAATAAAACTTTAGTTAGTGACAGTGCTATACTTCAGTTGCATAACAAGTTACCAGAAAATATTGCAAGCTTATTAAAATGTTTTTATTAAAATGAAATCTACATCTAACATATCCCTTTGTAGAAATATACTATAGTTTCCCCATTGTTAAAGCAGGGTAAAGACTCTTATTTGTATTTCTCTTATAACATATTTATGTCAATTCTGTCTGGCAGATTAAAAATATATCATCAGGATTAGCAGATGAAGATCAACTGGATTTATTTTAAATAGGCAAATCAAAAATACTATTAAGAAAATTATTAAGAAAATAATAACATTAATTGTACTGATAATAAAAAAATAAAATTCTATATCATCGGTTTGGATTTAGGTAAAGCTTTCAACTCTATCAAATGTTATATTTAATGAAAGTACTAGAGATTTATAGGGTTCCTATTAATTTAATATCTCTAATTTAACACCTTTATCAGAGTTCATTTTTATGATAAATTAAAATCTTTTGTTTCTCAAATAATAAAAAAATAAATAAAGGCACAAAACTCTGTCTCCCTTATTATTTGTTATGGATATTGAAAATGTTGTAAACTATTTTAAACTTTGTAATAATATAGAAGGATTTAATACTTATGGTCAATAAACATAAAATGTATTAATTTTTGGATTACATACTGTTAACAATAAGCAATATTAGTTCCTCATTAATATTTTATAGTCTATCTCTCTCTCTCTCTCTCTCTCTCTCACACACACACACACACACACACACACACACCTCAATAAAATTTAATCAGAGTAATAGTAACACCCTACTAATTAATCAAAATATATTTTAAACACCTTTATTAAAATATTACTCAAGACAAAGGCACACAACTAAAAAAAAGAAAACAAACCATATTAGCATTTTTCCATTTACACACATTATATATTACAAGTTTTTTCTTTATACTGTCTTTTAGTCCAAAATTGCATAAATCATTAAATTTCTGCCTTCTCTTAAACTTCACTCCTCCTGCACATTATTCTCCATGTATTGTTCTCATAAATTACATTTATTTCTATGTAATTTGCTATTTCCCTTTTCTAAAAAACCCTCTTCCCATTCTTTATTCTTTTTTACAATATTGAATACCTCAAATCCAGTTGGTTTAAATTTTAATTTCCATTTTCTAGTGGTTGTTTTTTGGCAGCCAACAGAATAAGACCTTACTATGTTTGATAATTCAGATCTTATGTCCCCCAGATCAAAAGAATCATCTCCTTCATTGCAATAATTTGCTTTCCAAATATTTCTGACAGAGTACTTTGTAGGATTTTTAATCTGCAAATGTATTACACTCCCAAAAACATGATCCCAGTTATCTCTTTCTTCTACATCATGTTTCCAACATTTGAGTCTGCATGGGGTATAAAATGCATATGCAAATACTTCCAAGCAAAAATACCCAATCTTCTGTGCTTCATTGCATACTTGGGAGCTATACATATGTTCTGCTATTGTTCCCTTGGAAATTGCTTTTCTAGTCTCTACTCATTTTTTTCTAATCTCCTCTGATTGATTCTTATGGTTATCATTCAGTATTGTATATGCCTACAAATGATCCCCTTTTTAGCAGCAGCTTCTGTTCTAGATTTGACTAAAAACTCTACCAGAGCAAATCTTTCACTTATGACTTCTGTATCCTTTTCTGTTTGCCAGTACTCTGATATCAGTCCCTGATAGGTAAGGTAGTCTCTTACCTGTAATCCAAATTTTTTCTTTGGCTCGCCATGCTCTATTACCTTTCCTTTTCTTGTTATTTGCTCTGAATACCATGGTTCTTTTGCCAGTTTTCTCTAGTAAATTTGACCCCACTCTTGCCTGTTTTCTGTAACCTTACTTGCAGCCATCCCTACTGGAAAAATCTCCTTTCTCCATTCATGTGTTCTTAGAATAGTTTCTATGACTTTATAAATATAATATTCTGTTTTGTGGTTATTTTCCTTATGGATCTGCATTCAAAATCCTACTCTCTCCCTATTTCTTGAACTCACCCATTTCATCATCATCTATTTCCACTTTGACTTATAAACTTCTGCTTATTTTATGTATATGAGCCTTAACTGTGCTATAAAATATTCCTACAAAACAGATAATCCTAAGCCACTTTGTTTTATTGGGTGGATCAACTTATCCTACTTAACTTTTGCACGATTTCCCTCTTAGATAAATTCATTCACATCATTATTAATTATAGTCCACAACTTTTTCACTGGGTGGTAAAATATGCCTGGCTGGTATATAAAACTTAAAGGACTAAAAACATTTTCACTGTTTGTATCTTACTGTCCATATTCATAAATAAGAGCTTCTAGTTTCTCAATTTTTATATTGTCTTTTGTTTAGTCTCTTCCCATATATCCTTAGCTACCACAACAGAATCCTTTTCAATCCATAGTCTGAAATACTTCATCTTATCATGCCCCCATAAATATGGTCATTACTGCACCAAGTCATACGTGGGCATATAAGTTTTGGCTATAGCCTTTGTTTTATGTTCATTGATTTTATATCCTGAAAAGACCTGAAACTGTCTCAACATGTTCCACAACACCAGTCTGCCATTTTCTAGATTTAGTAAGTATAAAATAATATCATCTGAAAATAAAACTTTTCATGATTACCCTACCAAGAGGATGCCCTTGCCTGGTTCCTCAGTTCAAACATAACTTATCAGAGAGGAACCCTCCCACTTTAACTCTTGCCTGCAATCCTTCATATATCCTCCTAAATAGCCTTATTATTGTATCAGGAATGTAAATGCTGACATTGCCCTGCTAATAAAATCCCAGAGTACCCCACTGAATGCTTTCTCTGCATCAAGATCTACCAACAACAATGGTATTTTCCTACATTCTGCTTCCCTCTGGATCATATTAATGTTGTTAAATGTTTGCATCCCTTCCACAAACCCACATTGATCCATATCTAGCAATCTTGGCAACACCTTTGCCATTATTTTTACTAGTAATGACATAAACACTTTATAATCATTGTTTAAAATTGAAACGTTTCTGTATGAATCTAGATCTGATGGGTCTTTACATTTTTTTGTGTAAGACAGCCACATCAGCTTTCTTCCAAGATGCTGGTTCTTCATCTCCTTTTAAAATACTATTAAATAAAATCTTCCTGATTTTTATCACTTTCTTCCCTCCCAATTTCCAATCTTCCACAGGAATATCATCCTTTCCTGAAGAGTTCCCTGCAATTTGATCATACATCAACTTTTTATCTCATCTCATCCTATCTTAACTATTAGTTGTTGAGCCTCATCTTCTTATAATCTTGGCATAATCAAATAAATAAAATTAATAAATATTTTCATTTGTGCTCTTTCTTGGTTTCCACATTCCTCTGTTTTATACAAATTTTTGTAACATTTCTCAACTATCTCTAATAACCCTATATGATCTCTGGTTAGTTTTCTTACCATGGACTCTCTGAGTTTGGTGACAACTCTTTCTACTTTCTGTTGCCTAAGTCACTGTTATAAAACTGTTGCGTTCTAGAGTTATCAAAAAATAGTTAACAGCAATATTTCTAAACTCATGTATAATATTTAAATACTCCCTTATTTTCTCTTTAGCACTCTGCATTTGCACCTCTTCTTATTTTGTGAGATTCCCATTACTCTGCCATACGTTCACCTTTGTTGGCCCCTCTAAACAAACCTCCATTTTCATTTTATCCCACTCACTAGCTATTCCTTCTGAAGAAATTTATATCTTTATTAATAACTCTCAAATAATTTCCACTACCCATTCCTTAAATCCCTCTCTTTTTAACAGTTAGGTGAGAATAACTAGTCACATTACTGATTATTAGTTATAGTCAGAACTAACAGTTATTTTAATTGGGATGTAAAGAAATTAAATATTTAGGATTTACTCTTACAGCACATTATATAGAAATAGCAACTATTAATTATAAAAGGAGTTTAGATAATATTAAATCAATGGTAAATAAATAGAGTAAGAACTTTTGGGTCTACTTTAATTAAATGAAAGCAGAATCCATCGAATATGAATCCATCAACACATAAACAGCAAAACGCAATAATGTCGAACACGCAAAATTGCGAAATTTAAACATCGAAACCGCAATAGTCAGCCAACCCCACTGCCCATAACATACTACCTACGCAAACGCAACAACAAAAAACACATACATACACTAACCAAAACCCTACTACTAACCCTAAATTAAAGCACCAAAACCCCACTTGTAACCCTACACTAAACCCCACATACACAACTATCTATGCACTATCCTTAACCCCTCCCTAACCCTAAGGTCCTTAACTACCGCACACTTACCCTACAGAATTATACTCACACAAAGTAAATATTCCACACACATACACTTAGCAAAACCCTACACTAAACCTTACATACATTACCTATCTATGCACTTACCTTAACCCGCACCCTAACCCTAAGGTCCGTAACTATCGCACACTTACCTTACGGAGCTATACTGCAGACAGGCCAACTATGACAATTTGACATTTCCGATTTTGCTATTTAGTGCATTTGACGTTTCCGTTTTTCGCTGTTTATGTGTTGACGGATTCGTAATCAATGGATTCCGCTTTTGTTTAATTAAAGTAGACCCAAACTTTTCTATGGAAGATAGGTTGTTATTAATTAAAATGATGATTTTACTTAAATATTATATGTAATGTGAATATAAGATATTAAAATAAAGTTGAAATAGGGTTTCCAGATTTAGAAACGTAGGCTATAGTATCAGTAGTTAAAACAACAGTTATATAAATAAATCCAGATTATTCAGTTATTTGGAAAAAGTTACATGAAGCCATTTTGTTAAACAAAGACAAAAATATTTTTACAGTATATACAAGCAATAATATGATGTGGTTATTGTGTAAAGTTTTATTTATATACTCTGTTAGTTAAACAGCCTCTTCATATAAAAGTAATATATCAAAAGCATTTAGAAGCCCTTGGTCATATGCTGCATATTGTCAGGCTGCTTTAGTACTCCTTGCCCCTTACTATGCTATTTCTTCCCCTGTTTTTGCCTAGACCCTTTACTTCATGTAAATCTTAGCATTTTCCACTGCTAAGCTTTTTTTTGCTGCTTTCCTGCCTTCATTTCCCCTCCCTCCCTCACCTAGACCTGCATAATCTCTACCTCTCATTTTCTCTACCCAATAACTCAGTAGTTCTTGCTACTCTATATCTATACTCTTGTCCCCTCTATCCTCTACCCACCTAAGTTAAGCATAACTCCTCTAGTCTACCTGCCATAACTTATAGCTGAAATATAATTACTTTACAAAACTCTCAACACTCATGGGTTGTTCCTGGTGATTTCTTCTTTTAGACTCAGGTTCAACCCAATCCATTCACCCTTACTCATCTTGGGCTTTACTCTGCTCCCCTATCCTACTCCTATTTCCTCCCACTGCCTAATCAATTACATTTATAGTAACCTTAGTTCCTCCCCTTATCGTCAACATCCAGTACTAACTTAGTTTCCTATCACACTCTATAGCACTATGATATCATAACTAGCACTTCTCAATAAGTTCATTTATAGATAACCCTAACTACATAAAATCCTTCTTCAAACATAATCTATATTCTTTTTCTTCAACAACTATGCAATTACTTAAAACACCTCCTGTATCCTGACTCCTCATTACTCCATACCTAATAAATATATCCTATCACACAACACCATGCTTTCTCCCATAAACTCTACTATTTACACCATAGCTCTGATCACCTCATAAAGCATACTCATACAAGTCACTTCCCTGAAGAGCTCTCTAACAGACCACACCTACAAATGCACACATAGATAGTTTCTCACACATAACTGCCAGCCTAATTGAATATAACTAGATTCAACTCACTAAAATCCAATTATTTTCCAACTCTACCAAACTCAAACTAATATCACACATAGTCTCCAACATACAGCCAAAACCTCCCTATTTTGCCATCTCATAAAACATCTCCTCTTACTCTCCTAGTGTGCAGATATTCACCCCAACCCTGGTCCTGCACAGTCACCTTCCTCTTCTACTCATTCTCACCCCACAAACAACATTTTACCTAATAACTCTAAATATACATAGTATTTGTAATAAAATTACCAAATTCCATGCATGGCTGACACAACACTCACCAGATATAGTAGCTGTCACAGAAACCTGGCTAAAACTTCAATATTCAGGATACAGAAATATTCCACCCAGGATACAATATTATTAGAAATGACAGAACCTATAAAAAAAGGAGGTGTAGTAGCACTAATATATCATAATAACTATACTCTATCTCCCCTCCTCAAACCTGTCCCTTCTTTTAAAAATGCAAAAATTCTTCTAGCATCCCTACAACTAAATAATTTTAAACAAATATGCATTGTAGTAGTCTATATATCCCGCTGGCCAAAATATTCCAACACTAGAAAACTTCCTATCATGGACTACCAACAATATTGCCAATGAAACTGTTATCATGGGGTGACACAAATATCAATTGGCAAACTCTCATCACCGACTCCCCAATAAATAGCATTAACCTTCATAGCTTTACACCGCTTATCACTACCCCTACCAAGATGCAAGATAAGAATCACCTAGGTGACACCTTAGACTGGATCTTGGTATCTGATCTCCTTAAATATGCCAGTTCCAGCACTCTCTCAAATACCCTGAGTCATCACTTACCGGCATACACTTATAGACCCCCCCCCACAGGAACATAAATCTCATACCTATAAAACTTCAAGGAACCTAACCAAATTCAATCAACAACTACTGAATGCCATCTTAAAAAATGATAAACTGGTCCCCACTAAAAATATTTCCATTGGATCATGCCATTGTCCATTTCAATAAAGTCTTCTTAGATACCCTTAACACCTTAGTCCCTCTCTGCAAAAAAGAATAAAAATAAACCATGCAGCATGGCTTACTAAAGCCACAAAACAAACTAGAGACTGAGCCTGGAAAGACTGGCATAAAAACAAAAATGATACCAATTTACATAAATATAAGCAGCTATGAAATAAAGCTAAAAGACTGGTCATCCCTGATAAAAAAACACTTTTTTCAAAATGTATCCAGCCAAATAAACAACCCTAAAATGTTTGGAAAACCATCTCAGCACTCCTCACTCTCACATCCACTCAAAACCCATCACCATCCCCTGATAAAGAACCCCTAGTTTAAATTTGATCTGGGACCCTCATCCCAGTCTAGTGTCATTACCTCATTCTACCCAGTACAGGGAGAGCATTTGGGAAGGCCAATCATCTTAGTTTCTGCTACTCCTTTCTCTCTTTCCAAAAAAAAAAAAAAAAAAAAATGTATCTGCTTTTACTGTATTTGTGTTTTTTCCTACTTTATTTTGCTTTTGCGTCATCTTAAAAGTACTCAATTGTATTTATTACTGCTTGGTGTAACTCATTGTAAGCCTTTTAGTTTAAGCACCTGGGCTTCAGACTAGTTTTACATTAGGAAGGTTTGTGGTCTGCACTGTAGTGGCAGAACAGGTAGCTTACATCCTTCTAAGTTGGGAACTGCTGATTGAGGGCTCAGTGTCTGTTATTCTAAAAGTGTTTTAATTCTGGTTTAAGCACTTGGGCTTGAGGCCAGTTATTTTACATTAAGAGGGTTCGTGTTCTGCACTCTTGTGGGAGGAGAGGCTGGACTCTGTCCTTCTGAGCTGGGAATTTCTGGTTAAAGCTTATAGTGCCTGCATATTTGATCTGCTTCTTACTGAAATTGGTACACCTCGTTTGCTGTAGCATAGGCTAGCTCCAGGCCTGCTGAATCTAGCTTTGTTTGTATAACTTGAGCACTAATCCAGGCATTCTTTAAAGTATTCAGTTGTATTTATTACTGCTGGTAGTAACTTGATTAAAGTGTAGCTATCATTTCTAAGTCTTTTGGATTAAGCACTTGGGCTTCAGACCAGTTGTTTTACATTAGGAAGGTTTGTGGCCTGCACTGTGGTGGCAGGACAGGTAGCTTACATCCTTCTAAGTTGGGAACTGCTGATTGAGAGCTCAGTGTCTGTTATTCTAAAAGTGTATTAGTTCTGGTTTAAGCACTTGGGCTTCAGGCCAGTTATTTTACGTTAAGAAGGATTGCAGTCTGCACTCTTGTGGGAGGAGAGGCTGGACTCTGCCCTTCTGAGCAGGGAATTTCTGGTTAGAGGCTTATAGTGCCTGCATATTCTGTTTCTTACTGAAATTGGTACACCTTGTTTGCTGTAGCATAGACTAGATCCAGGCCTGCTGAATCTAGCTTTATTTGTATGCTTGTTGTTTGTTTATTTTCCCTGAAATGCTAATTCCACCTAAAACGCGGCCTTTTAGCACTTCTGTGGATCCCTAGTGATATCTGCATTGCTTACTGTACTTATTTCCTTGTTTCACTTGAAAGAAAGTTACTGTTTGTCGTTTTGCATTTAAGTTACCTGTAACACATTGCATTTAAGTTACCTGGCACTTGCTCACTAAAGCAATTATATAAGTCAGCTCTAAAAATTAAAAGCACTACACCCTCACAAACTCCCCTTGAGTACCTTGTTCCCCATTGGCCCTTTTTTCAATTATAAAGGAATTCCCAATACTATTCTAGCATGTCCAAAGGTCAGTTGTCAATCTCCTCTCCCTCCAGCTGGTGAATCTGGGAATCTTGAGGCAATGTTACAACTGCCTCATGTACACAGACAACCCTCTCCTCCACCCAACAAATTCCAACACATGTGAGAGATGCAACCATATAGCCAAACTGGAGGCTAAGCTCTCTCAACTCAGTACTGGTGTAACCAGTCAGGAGGAGAAGGAAACCACACTCACTACAATTCCAGTCTCACATAGACCTACCAAGACAACAAACCAAACACATAAACACACAAAAACATACTCGGAGGCTCTAAATAAAAATCTGCCTAAGCAGCAGAGACCTCCAAAGCAGACACCCAAGCAACTGCCACCCCAAAACAAAACACGTGCAACACATAGCTCACAAAGCCAGTGTGCCGAACAGTCACAGCCCTTAAGGCTAAACAACACACCTGATACACTTGTAATAGGTGACTCTATCGTCAGGCACACTGATGTCCCGCTCACCAGGCTGAACAAGGAGAAGGTCACGGTGAGCTGCCTGTTGGGCGCTAGGATCCGCCACATAACACAAGCACTCAGGTCACTCCAAGGCAAGTACAAATATGACTCAGTCATTGTCCATGCTGGTGTGAATGACCTGAGACGTACCTCCCTGGACTACATGAAAAGAGACATAGAGGAGCTCTCTGAGCATGTAGCCCAGGCCGGTATGACCCTGACCTTGAGTAGCATCTTACCCTCACCAAGAATGATGCCACAATATGAAGACAAGATGATCAATTTCAACAATTGGCTTAAGTGTTGGTGTCATTCAAGGGGGATCCAATGCCTGTCAGCCTGGGATGACATGCTCGACAAGCCACGATGCTTCGCTAGGGATGGCTTGCACCTGTCACCCCTGGGCTTTCGGATATTGGCAAAGGCTCTTGCTACCCCCATAGTGCCTTTTTTAGGCAAGGCTCAAAAGACAAACCCACCTCCATAGGTATCACAAGGGATAAGAAACTAAGAGTAATGCTACTCAACGCCAGAAGTCTAAACCTCAAGATGCATGCACTCAAAACTCTCCTTAGCATGGAGAACATCGATATCTGTGCAGTAACAGAAACCTGGTTCAAGGCTCCCAAGAGCACCCCAGCACTACCAGGTTATACCTCATACCATGCTTTTCAGCCCCAAAACTTGGACTGAACCACAAAAGGAGGGAGTATCAATATTCGTCAAAGATATCCACACCTCCAGGTTGGTGGCACAGCACGAAGCATCAGAGACTATCCATGTGCAACTAACTGTGGGTAAAACTGCCTTCCAGTTTATAGCCTGCTACAGACCACCTTCCCAAACACAGGAACCCCACTTGGCCTTCCTGAGAATACTGGAAAATATGAAGGTCTCTCCAAACACCATTATATTGGGCGACTTCAACTACCCAAACATAGACTGGGAGCATTACTCTAGCTCCAACACCCTAGCCCAAAGGTTCCTAGAATTTATAAACTCAAATGCTATGGAACAACTTGTTACCACTCCCACAAGAGGGGAAAACATACTGGACCTGATCATCACCAACATGGGGACACTATGCTCCAGACCAGAAGTGTATCCCTCACTGGTAAGATCAGACCATAAACTAATCTCACTGGATATTCACATCCCGACCCCACCCCCTGCCCAGAAAACCACAGTGAAAAACTTCTGTAAAGCAAATTTCAAATGCCTCAAAACCGAGGCGAAATCCTTCAAAGCCCCCGGGCCTGTGGAAAATACGGCCCAGACCGCAGAATCCTTTATAAACGCATTCTATAAACACCTTCAGGAATGCATGGATCATGCAATCCCAAATAAAACCAAGACCCAATCCTCCAAAGGCAGACGTCCTGTCTGGTGGACCCTAGCCATAAACAAACTATACAATAGAAGGCGGAAGCCACTACATGATAGAGCAAAATCCCAAAAAGGGAAGGCATCTCTGATCAGTATTAGCAAAAAACTACGGGCACTCATAAAATCGTCTAAGGCCAGCTTCGATAGAAAAATTGCACAGGACACTAAGGATAATCACAAGGCTTTCTTTAGTTATGTTAGGAACCTGCGTGGGAATTCCCAGATATGCTCAGAATTAGTCCAAAATGACAAAAAATACACTGAGCCCACAGACATTGCCAACATCCTAGCTGACAGGTTCAGTGCAAACTTCTCCCCTCTCCCCACCAAAGGGCAAATATCTATCCCAACAGAGTGCTGCCCCTGACATCTCAGATGCTCAGGTAAGAGCCGCCCTCTCCAAAGCAAAAACACAGCATCAATGGGACCAGATGGTGTCCCGGGCTGCGTCCTACATGAACTCCAAGAAGAGCTAAACCCAAACATAAAACTACTGTTCAGTCTTAGCCTTACTACAGGATATGTACCCAAAGAGTGGCGTACAGCAACAGTGGTCCCTCTCCACAAAGGTGGTGCCTCAACGGATCCTGGAAACTATCGCCCCATAAGCCTGACTAGCTTGGTCTGCAAAGCTATGGAAAGGATCATCATGGACCTCATAAATAAAGATATTGGGGACCTACAGACACTGGATCCTACCCAGTTTGGCTTTGTTAAGGGTAGATCCTGCCTCTTAAACCTGGTCGATTTCTTTGAAACAGTCACCAAGGCCATTGACGAGGGGAAGGTGGTCCACACAGCCTACCTGGACCTCGCAAAGCCTTCGATACAATACCCCACTCGGGCATTATAGATAAGCTCACCAGCTTAAATATAAACCCCTATGTCACTAGATGGGTTGCAAACTGGCTCAAGGACAGAACCCACATGGTTAGAATTGCTGGAGCCATGTCAGACTCCAAACCAGTTACAAGTGGCGTCCCACAAGGCTCAGTCCTGGGACCTCTCTTGTTCGGTATATATTTCTCGGCGGTACAGGCCAACACGGAAGGACTGTGGCTGGCCAAGTTTGCAGATGACTGCAAACTGGGCGCCATAATCAACTCTCCAGCTGACACAAGCATCCTCCAAAAGGGCCTCATAGAAACAGACAACTGGTGCCAGAGCCATGGCCTCAAGCTAAACGCCAAAAAGCGTATAGTCATCCCCTTTGGCAAAAACAAAGTGCCCACAAATTACCACATAGGTGGTAATCCATTAAGTACAGAAAAAGTCATTAGGGACCTGGGGACCCAAGTTGATAGCAATCTCTCATTTGACAACCACGTGGCCAAAGTGGTTAGAAAAACATTTTATATAGCCCACCTAATCATGAAGGGATTCACATCTAGATCAGGGGAGGTCATCGTGCCTCTTTACTCATCCCTCATCAGGCCCATAATTGAGTACAATGCCCTTTTGGGATGTACCTTACCAGACACCTGCAGCAACTGGAAAGACCCCAAAAGTACCTCACCAAGAGGATCAAAGGGCTCAAACAGATGCCATATGCTGCCCGGTTAAAGAAACTCCAGCTCTACTCAGTGGCATACCGCCTGCTCAGAGGTGATCTGTGCCTGACGTATAAAGCCATGTCCAACCCGGAATTAATGGACATGCTGCACCTCAGAAAATCCAAATCCCATTGAGCTACGCGCTCGAGAGACTTGAACCTCAGCACTGAAATAAATAGGACATGCTGGAGGGACAGATTCATAACCCAGAGGCTCCCTTCACTCTGGAATAAAATGCCAGTCCAGGTTTGGCAGAGTCCCACATTGACTCTCTTCAAGAGGAATCTTGATGAGTGGATGGGAGATCGTAGGTTTACCCCGGCTATCACTTCTGTGTCACTGTTAGACAGAGGCACAGTATACTAACCTCAAAAAAAGGCATAGTAAAATTAATTTAAAATGGGTGGCGAAAGCCAAACACACTCTGGCTAGGCTTATAAATGCCCTAGGGCAGATAGCCTAGTATGAACCTATGAACCTATCTGTAATAGCAGATATGTTTAACTTCCACTTCATAGGCAGTATACTCATACTGGTAAACTGTTCTACACCAAACACAAAGATTTGTTTCACAAAAAATTCCCCCCCACCTGATTCATTTAATAACAACCCCATGACTAACACATCCCCTTTTCAAGGAACTTCTACAGCTATCCCTTCTTCACCATTTTCTCTCTACAGCCCATCCCCCCTCTAACACATAAGCTACTTTTGAAACTAAAACCCTGGTCTCTCTCAGCCAACAGCTTCCCATCAGAATACTTAAAACTTGCCACTGACATAATTGCCTACCCTGTTAGCACCCTAATCAACAGATCCATCATAGAATCTGAAGTTCCTAAACTCTGGAAAAAATCCATCATAACTCCCTTACAAAGGGTGGAAAAAGCAACAAATTAACAAACTACCACCTTATATCTATTCCCTCCCCTCTATCAAAAATACTAGAAAAATATATACACATATAACTGCTGAAACATCTCACTGATAACAATCTCCTTGCACCCACCCAACATGGTTTCTGTCCTGCACACAGTACTACCACAGCAGTAATATCCTTCACAGACATGGTGAACAAAGCCTTGGACACTGGATAATTAACTTATGTAATCCTATTAGACCTATCTAAAGCCTTTGATACAGTACCCTATCTTAAACTATTACAACAGCTATCTTTAAAAGGATGCTCCCAACCTACCCAAAATGGTTTATCAACTATTTAACCAACAGACAGCAATGTGTTAGGTGGCAAACTAAAACAATACCAGGTCAATAGAACAGGAATCCCTCAAGGATCCATTCTTGGACCATTACTTTTTAATATTTTCATTAATAACCTTCATATGCCTCCCTTCAAAGCACACTCATCCAATACACTGATGATTCCACCATTATCTCCTCCTCCAATAACAATCAACATCTCCTAAAAATAACCCAAGATGCCTTCACCTCAATAGATACCTGGCTAAATGAAGCACAACTACTACTAAATCCCAATAAACCAAACTACTATTGTTTTCACCAAAATCAATGTTGCAGGGCTTCCAAATATATTCACAAAATAAAACATAAATAGAAATTGTATCTCAGGCAAAATTATTGGGTATCATCATAGATGATAAACTCTCCTTTGAACAACACATATTAAACACCATTAAAAAACACATTTCAAACTTGGAAAACTCCATAGACGCAAACATTTAATGGATAATTCCACCAAAAAAAACTTGCCAACACCTTCCTACTCTCCTCCCTCTTGTATGGGGCCCCCATTTTCATAGACCTACACATCTTTAAAAGATAAGCTACAATCATGCTACTATAAAATTGCCAAATTCCCAGCTGGCATATTTCACCACACACATCACTGCCATGCCCTCAATGAACTAAACTGGCTAGAATTTCCCCACTACCTTAACTATGTACAACTATCCCTAGAAAATAAAATAACATATAAGCCAGACAGCTGCCCTGCCTTAAAACCTATCTTACAACCCTACACTTCATCCCAAAACTTCAGTTCCATAAACAGACAGCTTCTAAAAGTAAGCAAACCTAACAAAAGAGCTGGTCATAGCCTGTACTCCTTTACCATTGCAAAACTATGGAATGCTCTACCTCCAAATACCAGTGTCTTAGATTCCTTCAAGACCTTCAAAATTATGCTAAAAATCACTTTCTTAGCACTCGCCCATGCTCCTTAACTCATTTTCTTCTTCCCCTTTCCAGCTCTTCAAAAACATATCCTAACACCATCTTATCCTTAATGAATCCTTAGATTCCTATGCTCCTATATTTCATACAATACCTTCTCTAGCTCACCATGCTTATTCCTAACATCAACTCTTCCAAACTTATCTATATTTCTCTTCTTAACTATCATACTCCCTTGTCTGAGAACCCAGACTTCCATTATCTTCTCTTCATAGTCTATAGAATAAAACTACAGCCTACCATAACCATTGTAACTTAATCTACTCCTTAGCATTGCATAATCTCTTTGACTGCAAATTGTACTACCACATGTTTAAATTATAGCATGGCTTGAGTTGTATGCAAATGTATATATGTTAAACTGTATCTTGCTATAATTTGTATGTAAAGTATGTTAAGTATGTATGTAAAGTATACACATCGCTGTAAAAAATGTTACTAATGTCTGTCTTTGTGTGGAGCTTTTCTCGGCCTCCGCTGAAAATGGGTTCCTGACCCAGTTGGACCTTCCCAGTCACCAAATGTTAATAAATAAATATACTTATATATACACACACATCTGTAAAGCATGGTATTTTCAATATTTCCTAGAGGATTCAATCAAAAATCTATAGATAGCAGGAATTTTCAAAAAAAAGTTATAAAGAGGGGGAAATGATTTTCTGGCACCAAATGTAAAAATTAAAAAAAACAAAAAACAAAACAAAACAAAAAGAGTCCAACATACTGAGGAAATATTATTTAAAGATTAAATATGACAAAAGCATGCAAAATTGCCATCATTCAAAGCAATTTTCAGATTCTAAAATTAATTCAATGTTAAATATAGTTTTAATGCAAATGGTCATTTTGTTTGATTGTATTTATTCAAAATCTACAAGTTAAGTAAACATTATAAATGTAAAACTAATGATAATTATTGGATCTATGCTCAACAAATTATCTGTCCAACATTGTCAGAATGAGATTTATAAAGCTAAGACAAAAGCAATTAGCACTTAGTAGAAGCAGAGGCTGCACCATGCATTTTAGCATGCATAACCTTTCTTTTAGGTTAACTCACACCTGTGAGTATGGCTGTCAATTTGGGACTTTTGTTCCTATTAGGAGAATGAAACTTCACTATTTGAAGATGTACATAGTTTTGTCTGTTAGTATTAAGTTAATAGCTTTTAGGGAGGTATTGGGGATGTGTTTTTTTGAGGATTTTTAATAAAACAAAGTTTTGTAAGATGTGACATAGGCTCAAATATATATGACAGGAAACAACTGTATAAAAGTTCAACCTGCCAAACAGTGTTTGTGTGTAACAATAGCTGGAACAAGGCATTTAACAAAAAAAGTTTTACATAAAAGGTGGGAATAATGACTTCTTGATACAATGAGGCTTTCTGTAGTTCTTTAAATGTTAATGGTCTCACAGCTAAATACAAAAAAGAAAGAGTAGTGAACTATATTAAAAATGTAGAGTGCAAATAGCTATGTTACAGGAGACACACTTCAAAAGAACTGAACATGTGAATTTGATAAAGAAAGGTTTTCAGGATGTTTATTCAGTGAAATACCTGAGACAAAAGAAAAGAGGAGTACTTATATTAATAGCAATATGACCTCTAATAGTGATAAAAGAGGAAAAAAAAGATAGTAATGACAAATTTGCAATGCTAAGTGGCTACTAGCAAGGAAGAAGATTACACTGGCATATATTTATATTCCACCTAAAACTACTATAATGGATCTTGAGAAAATTCTGGGAGAAATAATCAGTTCTCAGCAAGGAATGTTACTTATAGGTGGGGACAGGAATTTGATTTGTAGCATTGCAGATGTGTCTAGGGGCCCAGAAGGGAAAGTATAACAAAGGAGGGTAGATTTTTGAAGAAATTTATGAAAATATTTGGCATAGAAGATGTGAATTCAGTAGTAGGAGTTCAGAGTGAATTTACATATTAAGGTCTTGATATGTACCCAATAACTATTTCAGATCATGTGCTAATAATAACTAAATAAAAACACAGAGTAATGAAATAAAAATGAGACAACTGCACTTCCTCATCTATCGGTTGAAAAGAGAGGAATTTAAGAATGGGTAGTGGAGATTATTCAGGAGCTATTGGAGAGGATAGAAATTACTTCTGAAAATATAGCTAGGGAGTGGGATAAAATTAAGGTGGAGTTTCAAAACAGGGTGAAAATAAAAGAAAGGGAGCTATGATTAAGAAGTAACAAGAATTATTTAGAGGGACTGACAAATAAAGTCAAAAAAATTAAATTAAATTAAATTAAATTAAAGTATTGCAGAATAGGGAGACTCTCACAGAACAAAAAGTTGGTCAACTGCAAAATGATAAGCAGAAAATAAGGGATTTCCTCGATAATATACAATAGTTTAGAAAGATTGCTGTTAAGCAACTGTTTTTTGATAATAACACTAGATCACAAAAACTTTTATCACAACAACTCAGGCAACAGAAAGTAGAAAGGGCTGCCACCAAGCTTAAGGAGCCTATAAAAAGGAAGGTAACAAGAGATCATGTAGAGGTATAAGAAATATTTTGGAAATTTTATGAACATATGTATAAAGCAGAGAAATATGGAAATTATGAAAAGATACAAATGGAAATCTTAATGGAAGAATTAAATATGCCAAGGTTAGAGGTAGATGAAACTCAATTACTAATGGTTAATATAGGAGGAGACAGTACTTTAAGAGGAGGAGAACTACCAACATCCTGGAATAAAGTGGTAGTAGCTGTAATACCTAAACATGGTAAAGATCCATCAGATCCAGATTCATACAAGTTCATTTCAATACTAAACCAAGACGATAAAGTGTTCATGTCTATAATGGCTAAAAGAATGGTTAAAGTAATGTAAAAATTGATAGATATGGATAAATGTGGTTTTGTGGAGGGGACAGGAGGTAAACATTTGACAACATTAACAGAACATTGATTATTCAGAGGGAAGCAGAATATAAGAAAATACCATTGTTGTTGGTGGGTCTTGATGCAGAGAAAGCATTTGACAGAATAAGCTGGGACTTTATGAGCAGGGCAATGGAAGCATTTGTATTTCCTTGAAAAATATAAGGTTGATTAGGAGGATGTATGAGGGATTGGAGGTGAAAACTAAAGTGGGTGGGGTCCTCTCTGATAATCTCTGCTTGAGCAGCAGAACCAGGCAGGGGTGCCCTCTTTCCCCTTTGTTTTTTTTGCATTATATTTAGAACTATTGGCAAAAAAAAAAATAAGGGACTCAGAAATTCAAGGATATAATTGGTATGGTGGTCAAGAAAAGCTGGATCTATTTGCAGATGATATAATTTTATAACTGACAAAACCAGAAAGAGACATTACAGTGTTGTGGAACATTTTGAGGCAGTTTCAGATCTTTTTGGGATACAAAATTAATGAAGCTAAAACAAAAGCAATAGTGGTAACTTATGTAACCACACATGAATTGATTCAGCAATATCCATTTTTCTGGGGACATGATAAAATGAAGTATTCAGAAGTATGGTTTAAAAATTATTCTGGTGTGACAGCTAAGGATATGTGGGAAGAGACTAAACAAAAGATAATAGAAAAACTGAAAAAATTGAAGCTTTGTTATATGGATATAAATAGTAAGATACAAGCAATTAAAATGTTTTTAGTCCCATCAGTCTTATACACAGGTCAGGCATATTTTTGTCAACCAGAGGAGAAGTTGTAGATACCAATTAATAAAGAGCTGAAGGACTTTATCTGGATGGGGAAGATGGCAAGAGTCAAATGGGATAAGCTGATTCTTCCAGTGGAACAGGCAAATTGGGATTATCTGATTTGAATGGGGTATTTCAGAGGTATAGTGTTAAGGCTCCTATACATAGCACAAGCAGAAAACTATAATTCAGAGTGGAATGGGATGACGGTGAAACAAGAGGGAAACTCAAGAAACAGGTAGAGACTGGGATTTTAGATGCAGTCCATTAAGAACAACGATAATCATACAGGATATTATTTCTATAAAGAAGCAGAAAGTATCCTAAGCCAACATGGGAATGGAGAAAGGAGATTCTGCCAATCGGGATGACTGCAATTAGGTATAGAGAGAATAGGAAAGTGGGTACTGGAATTTATTGGAGAAAACTGGCAAAGAAACAAAGGTATTGGGAGCAAATAACTAGAGAGGGAAAGATGATAGAATGGGAAGATGCCAATAATTTATTTGGATTGCAGGTTAGAGATTCCCTTCCCTATCAAGGATTGATATCAGAGAACAGGGAAAGAGAAAGAAATGGGGGGGGGGTGGTCCTAAATGAAAGACCAGCACTGGTAGAGTTTTTAGTAGAATCTAAAACAGAAGCTGCCATTAAGAAAGGAATAATTAGTAGAGCATATAAAATATTTGCATGATAACTATAAGAATTAATAAGAGTAGTTTAGAAGGATAGGGAAGAGAGACTGGATAAACAATTCACAAAGAAACAATGGGAGGATGTATGTATGTCTCCCAAATATGCAACAAAATCTGGAAGATTTAGGATTTTTGCTTGGAAATGTTTGCATACATATTTTTATACCCCAAATAGACTCCAAAGAATTTTTTCCGAGGTAGACAGCAAATGTCCCTGTTAACTAACAATCTGCATTCAAACTGGAACCTTAGTTTGAGAGACAGCCTTACAAGTCTATCTGCAAATATATAGAGCTGAGTATATTTTTCTGTATTATTCTGTATTATAGAGCTAAATTGTTGCTTAGATATCTGTTGTCTTACTGCTCTGCAAATATATAGAGATCAGTATATATTTTTTGGCTTTATAATTTGCACATTCCTCACATCTATGTTGAAACTGTTTTTCCCCACCCCCTCATTTCCTGCCTTGTCTTCAGCTGATATAATTGGCTTTATAGCTGGTGTGTGTGCCCTGTTAACTAACAATCTGCATTCAAACTGGAACCTTAGTTTGAGAGACAGCCTTACAAGACTATCTGCAAATATATAGAGCTGAGTATATTTTTCTGTATTATTCTGTATTATAGAGCTAAATTGTTGCTTAGATATCTGTTGTCTTACTGCTCTGCAAATATATAGAGATCAGTATATATTTTTTGGCTTTATAATTTGCACATTCCTCACATCTGTGTTGAAACTGGTCCCCCCCACTGTTCTTGGTTGTAGTTTAAATTTGGTGGCTTTTGCAGTGCCCTCCCCACTGTAGATTTGATCTAGGACACTCCCCCAGTCCCATCTCTTTACCGCATTCTACCTAATAAACCCTTTCTGCACTTGCTTTTAGTCCTTTTTAATTTAATTAAATTTTTTCAAACTGTGTGTGGACTAATATTGCTACATACTCAAGTGTGCCAGCTTGCACTGCATGAGAATTGTTTTTACTACTGCCTTTGCTACTTTTCTGAAAAAAAAACATTATCTGCTTTTACTGTATTTGTGTGTCTTCCTACTTTATTTTGCTTTTGCATCATCTTAAAAGTACTCAATTGTATTTATTACTGCTTGGTGTAACTCATTCTAAGCCTTTTAGTTTAAACACTTGGGCTTCAGACCAGTTGTTTTACATTAAGAGGGTTTGTGGTCTGCACTGTAGTGGCAGAACAGGTAGCTTACATCCTTCTAAGTTGGGAACTGCTGATTGAGGGCTCAGTGTCTGTTATTCTAAAAGTGTATTAATTCTGGTTTAAGCACTTGGGCTTTCAGGACAGTTATTTTACATTAAGAGGGTTCGTGGTCTGCACTCTTGTGGGAGGAGAGGCTGGACTCTGGCCTTCTGAGCTGGGAATTTCTGGTTAAAGGCTTATAGTGCATGCATATCTGAACTGCTTCTTACTGAAATTGGTACACCTTGTTTGCTGTAGCATAGACTAGATCCAGGCCTGCTGAATCTAGCTTTGTTTGTATAACCTGAGCACTAATCCAGGCATTTTTTAAAGTATTCAATTGTATTTATTACTGCTTGGTAGTAACTTGATTAAAGTGTAGCTATCATTCTAAGTCTTTTGGATTAAGCACTTGGGCTTCAGACCAGTTGTTTTACATTAGGAAGGTTTGTGGCATGCACTGTGGTGGCAGGACAGGTAGCTTACATCCTTCTAAGTTGGGAACTGCTGATTGAGAGCTCAGTGTCTGTTATTCTAAAAGTGTATTAGTTCTGGTTTAAGCACTTGGGCTTCAGGCCAGTTATTTTACATTAAGAAGGTTCGTGGTCTGCACTCTTGTGGGAGGAGAGGCTGGACTCTGCCCTTCTGAGCTGGGAATTTCTGGTTAAAGGTTTATAGTGCCTGCATATTTGAACTGTTTCTTACTGAAATTGGTACACCTTGTTTGCTGTAGCATAGACTAGATCCAGGCCTGTTGAATCTAGCTTTGTTTGTATGCTTGTTGTTTGTTTGCTTGTTATTTTCCTGGACGCTAATTCCACCTAAAATGCGGCTTTTCAGCGCTTCTGTGGATCCCTAGTGATATCTGCATTGCTTACTGTACTTATTTCCTTGTTTCACTTGAAAGAAAGTTACTGTTTGTCGTTTTTGCATTTAAGTTACCTGTAACACATTGCACTTAAGTTACCTGGCACTTGCTCACTAAGCAATTATATAAGTCAGCACTAAAAAATTAAAAGCACTACACCCTCAGAAACTCCCCTTGAGTACCTTGTTCCCCATTGGCCCTTGTTTTCAATTATAAAGGAATTCCCAGTACTATTCTAGCATGTCCAAAGGTCAGTTGTCAATCTCCTCTCCGGTCCAGCTGGTGAATCTGGGAATCTTGAGGCAATGTTACAACTGCCTCATGTACACAAACAACCCTCTCCTCCTCCCAACAAATTCCAACACATGTGAGAGGTGCAACCATATAGCCAAACTGGAGGCTAAGCTCTCTCAACTCAGTACTGGCATAACCAGTCAGGAGGAGAAGGAAACCACACTCACTACAATTCCAGTCTCACATAGACCTACCACGACAGCAAACCAAACACATAATCACACAAAAACATACTCGGAGGCTCTAAATAAAGATCTGCCTAAGCAGCAGAGACCTCCAAAGCAGACACCCAAGCAACCGCTACCCCAAAACAAAACACGTGCAACACATATCTCACAAAGCCAGTGTGCCGAATAGTCACAGCCCTTAAGGCTAAACAACACACCTGATACACTTGTAATAGGTGACTCTATCGTCAGACACACTGACGTCCCACTCACCAGGCTGAACAAGGAGCAGGTCATGGTGAGCAGCCTGTCAGGCGCTAGGATCCGCCACATAACACAAGCACTCAGGTCACTCCAAGGCAAGTACAAATATGACTCAGTCATTGTCCATGCTGGTGTGAATGACCTGAGATGTACCTCCCTGGACTACATGAAAAGAGACATAGAGGAGCTCTCTGAGCATGTAGCCCAGGCCGGTATGACCCTGACCTTGAGTAGCATCTTACCCTCACCAAGAATGATGCCACAATATGAAGACAAGATGATCAATTTCAACAATTGGCTTAAGTATTGGTGTCATTCAAAGGGGATCCAATGCCTGTCAGCCTGGGATGATATGCTCGACAAGTCACGATGCTTCGCTAAGGATGGCTTGCACCTGTCACCCCTGGGCTTTCGGATATTGGCAAAGGTTCTTGCTACCCCCATAGTGCCTTTTTTAGGCAAAGCTCAAAAGACAAACCCACCTCCATAGGTATCACAAGGGATAAGAAACTAAGAGTAATGCTACTCAATGCCAGAAGTCTAAACCTCAAGATGCACGCATTCAAAACTCTCCTTAGCATGGAGAACATCGATATCTGTGCAGTAATAGAAACCTGGTTCAGGGCTCCTGAGAGTGCCCCAGCACTACCAGGTTATACCTCATACCATGCTTTTTGGCCCCAAAACTTGGACCGAACTACAAAAGGAGGGGGAGTATCAATATTCATCAAAGATACCCACACCTCCAGGTTGGTGGCACAGCACGAAGCATCAGAGACTATCCATGTGCAACTAACAGTGGGTAAAACTGCCTTCCAGTTTATAGCCTGCTACAGACCACCCTCCCAAACCCAGGAACCCCACTCGGCCTTCCTGAGAACACTGGAAAATATGAAGGTCTCTCCAAACACCATTATATTGGGCGACTTCAACTACCCAAACATAGACTGGGAGCATTACTCTAGCTCCAACACCCTAGCCCAAAGGTTCCTAGAATTCATAAACTCAAATGCTATGGAACAACTTGTTACCACTCCCACAAGAGGGAAAAAATACTGGACCTGATTATCACCAACATGGGGACTCTATGCTCCAGACCAGAAGTGTATCCCTCACTGGTAAGATCAGACCATAAACTAAACCAACTGGATATTCACATCCCGACCCCACCCCCTGCCCAGAAAACCACAGTGAAAAACTTTTCTAAAGCAAATTTCACACTCCTCAAAACCGAGGTGGAATCCTTCAAAGCCCCCGGGCCTGTGGAAAATATGGCCCAGACTGCAGAATCCTTTATAAATGCATTCTATGAACACCTTCAGGAATGCATGGATCATGCAATCCCAAATAAAACCAAGACCCAATCCTCCAAAGGCAGACGTCCTGTCTAGTGGACCCCAGCCATAAACAAACTATACAATAGAAGGAGGAAGCTACTACATGATAGAGCAAAATCATGTTAGGAACCTGGGTGGGAATTCCCAGATATGCTCAGAATTAGTCCAAAATGACAAAAAATACACCGAACCCACAGACATTGCCAACATCCTAGCTGACAGGTTCAGCGCAAACTTCTCCCCCCCCTCCCCACGAAAAGGGCAAATATCTATCCCAGCAGAGTGCTGCCCCCCTGACATCTCAGATGCTCAGGTAAGAGCCGCCCTCTCCAAAGCAAAAAACACAGCATCAATGGGACCAGATGGTGTCCCGGGCTGCGTCTTACATGAACTCCAAGAAGAGCTAAACCCAAACATAAAACTACTGTTTAATCTCAGCCTTACTACAGGATATGTACCCAAAGAGTGGCGTACAGCAACAGTGGTCCCTCTCCACAAAGGTGGTGCCTCAACGGATCCTGGAAACTATCGCCCCATAAGCCTGACTAGCTTGGTCTGCAAAGCTATGGAAAGGATCATCATGGACCTCATAAATAAAGATATTGGGGGCCTACAGACACTGGATCCTACCCAGTTTGGCTTTGTTAGGGGCAGATCCTGCCTCTTAAACCTGGTCGACTTCTTTGAAACCGTCACCAAGGCCATTGACAAAGGGAAGGTGGTCCACACAGCCTACCTGGACCTCGCAAAAGCCTTTGATACAATACCCCACTCGGGCATTATAGATAAGCTCACCAGCTTAAATATAAACCCCTATGTCACTAGATGGGTTGCAAACTGGCTCAAGGACAGAACCCACATGGTTAGAATTGCTGGAGCCATGTCAGACTCCAAACCAGTTACAAGTGGCGTCCCACAAGACTCAGTCCCGGGACCTCTCTTGTTCGGCATATATTTCTCGGAGGTACAGGCCAACACGGAAGGACTGTGGCTGACCAAGTTTGCAGATGACTGCAAACTGGGTGCCATAATCGACTCTCCAGCAGACACAAGCATCCTCCAAAAGGGCCTCATAGAAACAGACAACTGGTGCCAGAGCCATGGCCTCAAGCTAAATGCCAAAAAGTGTATAGTCATCCCCTTTGGCAAAAACAAAGTGCCCACAAATTACCACATAGGTGGTAATCCATTAAGTACAGAAGACGTAATTAGGGACCTGGGGACCCAAGTTGATAGCAATCTCTCATTTGGCAACCACGTGGCCAAAGTGGTTAGAAAAACATTTTATATAGCCCACCTAATCATGAAGGGATTCACAACTAGATCAGGGGAGGTCATCGTGCCTCTTTACTCATCCCTCGTGAGGCCCATAATCGAGTACAATGCCCCTTTTGGGATGTACCTTACCAAACACCTGCAGCCACTGGAAAGACCCCAAAAGTACCTCACCAAGAGGATCAAAGGGCTCAAACAGATGCCATATGCTGCCCAGTTAAAGAAACTCCAGCTCTACTCAGTGGCATACCGCCTGCTCAGAGGCGATCTGTGCCTGACGTATAAAGCCATGTCCAACCAAGAATTAAGGGACATGCTGCACCTCAAAAAATCCAAATCCCATCGAGCTACACACTCGAGAGACTTGAACCTCAGCACTGAAATAAATAGGACATGCTGGAGGGACAGATTCATAACCCAGAGGCTCCCTTCACTCTGGAATAAAATCCCAGTCCAGGTTAGGCAGAGTCCCTCATTGACTCTCTTCAAGAGGAATCTTGATGAGTGGATGGGAGATCGTAGGTTTACTCCGGGTATCACTTCTGTGTCACTGTTAGACAGAGGCACAGTATACTAACCTCGAAAAAGTGCATAGCAAAATTAATTTAAAATGGGTGGCAAAAGCCAAACATACTCTGGCTAAGCTTATAAATGCCCTAGGGCAGATAGCCTAGTATGAACCTATGAACCTATGAACCTATTACAGGGAAGAAAGAGATAATTGGGAACATATTTTCTGGGAGTGGGGTGAGGTTATGGACTTCAAGGATTCACTGTGGGATGTACTGTCGGAGATGCTGGGTGGGCAGATTGATATGATGAGGTAGATGATTTTTCTGAGCTATAATACAGAATCGGAATTGTCTAGATATAGTAAGTCTTTCCTGTGTCTAATTATTGTGGCTGCCAAAAAGCAATCACTAGAAAATGGAAATCAAAATCTAAACTAAGAGTACTAGAAGAAGTGAATATAGTAACAGAGGTAAAACAACTGGAATTGAGTTTTTTTAGAAAAGGGTAGGAGCAAACTACATAAGAAAAATGGGAATTGTAGGAACAATACATACAGGGAAGGAATGAGGTTTAATAGAAGGCTGGACTTAAACAAGCTATATAATATTTGACTGAAAATGATTGGGTAGATTGTAAGTGATGTATAATGTTTGCAACTGAGAGTGTGTCAGTATGGTTTGTGATGTAAACTGCTTGCAATTCGAATTATGTTGCTCTGTTTGGTTTTCATTTATATAAATGTATGATTGCCTATATCGTAAGTGATGATTTAATAAAGATGTTTCTTGTTTAAAAAAGACAAATGTGCAGGAATTGAATAATTTATGTAATGTTGCTTAGGTTATATGATATATAGCAATATATGTAAAGTATAATGTTTGCCAACGAGAATTTGTTAATACAATTTGTTTACTTTTATATAAATGTAAAGTTGTCTATGTCACAAGTGATATTTCAGTAAAGGTGTTAAAAAAAGAAGGGACATTCCTGAAGGTATATAAATGTGCTACTAGGAGCTGGCAATGCAAAATGCTGATAAACATAGATGCATTTGTACTGACACCTGATCAACCTCTCCCTCCATGAAGACAGACTCTAGCTAGAGTATACAATGTTCTTCTAACTCTACCACTCCCAGGTATGGACAAATAATAAGGAAACAATACTGAGAATAAATATCATTCTACAAACTGGGACATTTAGACACAAGGAACTGGGGAAGTTGAATGGCATTCAGTGAGAGGAGGAAAAGTCCCTTGGACATAACAAAGCTGCTACACAATCAATGTTCAGTTTAATTTGTGGTAGACATTTCCATCCTGTGTGACAAAAAAAGATTTGTAGTCAAACGCACTGCAATCCAACATATTCCAGGAATTATGATTACTCAAAAACAAGGATGTGGTTTGGACAAAATAATCCCATAAGGGGTGGCAGGAAACCTGCATAATACACACACAAAAATTGATAAAATGTCAGTCTACTATATCAATAAGAGTAAATATCACAATCTGTGACAACAGGGCATCATGCAAGCAAGATGCACAGTTGCCAACTCCCCTATATAGTATCTTGAAGAGTCAAATGTGCTGTGTCCATTCATAGTTTATGACATACATTTATATAAATCTATTCCACTGATTTGTCCTCCTGTCACTATTTCAGACATGGTTTAGAATTCTCTCGCTCCTTCCCTATGTTAAATAATGTGGATGCAGCCTATCAGGGGCGCAGCCACGGCTACACCATGCACACCTTAGATTATAATTTTTAAAATAATTTATTTTGTGCAATGAGATATGCTAGAATTTAGATTCAATATGCCTTGACATATTTGCCATTGTTTATGGTACCTTGATAAATATAAGTTGTTATTTCCTTCTTTGTGATTTTTGTGACAAACAACATGGCTTCTGTAAGACCTTCAGCTCTACGACCACACTTTATACTGCCACTAACTCAATTTCCTGTAGTAAGAGTATCCATCCATCTATCCATCCTCAACCCCTTTTCCCATATGGGGTCGGGGTGTCACTTCCACAGTAACAATCATGTCGAGCCAAGGTTTACACCTCTGAGTGGCTAGCCCTGCTGTGGTAGTTCAATCATACCACTCACGCGTGCATACACACTCTCACCTATGGCCAATTTAGAGTGTCCAGTCCACCTAATGCATGCCTCTGGAATGTGGGAGGAAACCGTAGCACCCAGAGGAAACCCACATGGCCTCAGGAAGGACATGCAGACTCCGCACAGAAGGCACCCCAGCCAAGAATCAAACCAGAGAATCTCTTGCTCTGAGGCAACAGTGCTAACCGCTGCACCACTGTGGCCACCTTCCTGTAGTAAGAACAATGACCTAGAACAATGACCTACTTATTAATAGTCTCTTTCTAGACTTGACAAGAGCATTTAAAACTGTAAATCATACCCTTCCGCTCAACAAACTCCACAAACTCAGTTTTGGACTAAGTAGCATCCAGCTGTTTAAAAGTTATCTGGAAAATAAAACTTTCTAGGTATAGAACAATATCCTGTCTGATGTAGGTACACTCAGTATCAGAGTTTGCCAGGGATCAATTCTTGGCACTTTGCTGTCTTCATTATTTACAAATGACTTACCTTATGATATTATCATGTAGCAAATAATCTACTAGTATTATCGGCAAATAAAACTCTTTTTGGGCTTCAACACACATAATAGAGCGATTTCATTAATCTCTGTAACTGATTAATTAACAATAGATTAATAAATGAATCCCACAAATCTAACTTTAATCTATTTGCTACTCCTCAAAAACTGGCCAGTCTCCCCAAGCTGATAGTATGGGATAGTTCAAATAATCCAATACCTAATTTTACATGTCATATAATATCTAGGAATCCTCACTGACTGCACCTTAACATTCATAAGGCATACAGACAGTACAATCAATAAAATACTTTCATAACTGAAACTTCGCAACAAAATTTCCCACATCCATAACCACAAAGCAGTATATATCTAAACATGTCCACACTTCAAAAACTGAATATGCCCTTCCTTAATTAGCACTTCACTCTAGTACCAACGCAAACAAGTAGTACTGGGAAAGAAAATCTGTTAATTTGTACTTCTTGCCAATAAGCATACCCACCACTGTGAACTCAAAGAGATTTCATTGTCTAACATTTACTGCCACTACTCAGAACTCAGTTGTTCGGAATTATAATCCCCACACCCCCATAAACACACTAAAATCAACCCTACAAATAAAAGAATCATCATAGTCATTGACAGGAAGTCAGGATGGTGGCACTACTTTGATGAGACCACCCTTTGACACTGCCATAAGGGAAATGGCCTTCACTAAATTCAGGCCAGCAACATGGAATCAGCTACCCAGAGAAATTTTTCCTTAAATAACAATCGATGGCTTTAATGGTAAACTGAAGGAATATCTTTTATTTTATTTATTTATTTGACATTTGTTAACCGGGTTAGTCCAACTGGGCCAGATGCCCATTATCAGTGGAGACCTGAGGAGAAAAGCTCCAATACAGACAATATAAAGTACATAAACTTCACTCTCGAATATAAAGAAATTTACAATACATAAGCTACAGATACAGAGAAGTCGAATACATAATGACAATGATACAGAGAAGCATAATGCACATGATAGAAGTTGTTTTCTCTTCTAGAAGAAACTGCCTGTAATTGCTTTTGCAACACTCGATAAGAACCTGTAGGCTTGTAGACTTACTGTAATTGGAATGCTTACAAGTACTATATATGTAGACTTATATATATATATATATATATACATGTATATATATATATATATATATATATATATATATATATATATATATATATATATATATATATACACTATATAAGTAGCTGTCTGCTAAGAAAGCTCAACCCTTTGAATACTGTAAATATTGTACACATTTCCCCATTGCCTGAAATATTGTGTATATTCTTTTTTGCTGCCATTTTTCTATGTGTATTTAGTTTTTATATGCTTTTTTGTTAATATGATGTATGATGTATTTTCACTTTTGTTAATGACTTTTTTATTGCATTACATACTTTATTCTTCTGGAGCCTGGGCCGTAGCTGAAAATGGTCAGTTGACCAGTCCACTTACTAGGTTGCCAAACTTCAAATAAATAAGTAAATAGCTTCATACTTCAGATTTTTAGATTTATTTTACATCATTAGGAGTCATGCCTATTTACAAGAAAAACAAGAACACATATCGCAATAATAAATAAATAAAAATAAAATAATGATAATAACAGACACTGCACAAAAGAGACAAGATTTTCAAACATTTCTTAAAAATAAAACTGCTTACATCGATGCATATCTGGTTACATAAAACTTTTGAGTAACAGCTTTATAAACAACTGACTTCTGGGTTTTGTTATTGTATTTAAAAGAACATAAAGCACTATATGGCTCTTTACTACTAAACACTTTATAAATAAAATGACTCCTATGAAATACATAAATAAAAAGACACAAACACATTATTAATCTTGCTTTTTAAGAATGTTCCTGCTGTAAATTCTACAAAAACTCAACGATGCATTAGTGAAAGAGCACCACTATTAGTAAACAAACACAATATTGCATCATGTAAGGACTGTAGCTTCTTCATCCCTTTCTTGCAAAAAGGAGAAAAAAATAAAGATATAATCAAGTGTTGGCAATAAAATTAATTTTCCAACATTCCTCTTATTTCAGTTGCTAAACTATTAAAAACTTTATACACCACTGCTAACTGTTGTTGATTCCTGTATTGTTACTGCATGATAAATGGACAAACACTAATCCCCCCAACAGTGACAGACCAATGGGGAATGTAGCAAAACATAAACCAATCACAACACTAATCCCCCAACAGTAATGAACCAATGGGGAGTGTAGCAAAACAGCAAACAATTGCAGCATGAGCATAAACCATGGCCAAATTAATAAGCAGATTTACTTGGATGGGTAGAGCACTTGGACAGTGGTTCCCAAGGCACACCGGAAAAACCACTGTACTGTAACCTGACAATGGAGGGCAACAGAACAGGCACTCCTTAAACAAACAAACAAAAACAATTGTGTGCAGTGTAAGTAAACCATCGTAAACAGTCTATAAATACCAGGAGTGAGAAATACAGCAAATAATACTGCAGGGTGTGTTCCCGAGCACTGGTGGAAAAGCACAGAAATACATTCCTGGAATCCACCTAAACTGTGTACATATATTATTCTCTCTGCAGTTAGTAGCTATGCTATTAAATGCATCTGTGCTATACTATGTTATGATGTTACCCTGAATTTTTAATTTTTTATTGCATTCTCAAAATACTGTACTTTTGCCTTGTATATATTTGTATTGTATATTTCTATCTGGTTTTGTACTGTTAAGTATCTTACAACTTGAATTGTTAGTTTTTTTCTTATTTTTAATTACTTTCCTGGAGCTTTTCTCCTCGGGTCTCCGCTGAAAAAGGGCTCTCTGGGCCCAGTTGGACTAACCCGGTTAACAAATGTAAAAAATAAATAAAATACTTGGGGGCACCACATGGTCATTCCCTTGCAGAAAGGGAAGGTAACTCATTCTTGATGACTGCATCTTCCAGTTGGATAAGATTATTAATAGCAACAAATACTGGGCATTTCAGTGCAGAAGACAAAAAGTGCCCATCTGGTGAGTGGTCATAATCAACTTGGGGGGAGGATGATGAGCTGCTGTATTTAACCAGCATACCAGCATGCACCTGATCCCCTGCAAAGCTGATGTAACTATGAAACTCCATGAAATAAAGGAGCAAGCAAGGATACCCTGGAACAACCTTTACAGAACATACAACAGGCCAGCACTGAGACAGACACGAACATCATGCAGGCAACACCCTGCACAAGAACATTGAATCAATCCACAGTGGTGATGGACACACCAGCAGTCCTGACAAACAGAGCAGCATGCCACCCTTCAGGATGTTAGGGTTAAGTGTTATCCCCTGAAAAATGGTCATTTTATTGTGAGATATGTGGATCAACTAGACACAGGCTGTACCCTTGTCTTGCTGAACTTAGCCTCTAAGATTAAGGACATCTGTGCATCTGACATCCTGGGATGATACTTTTTAAACATATACCTCCAGTTAGAGACAACTGTGTGTACTCCTTGGCTGAAAAGTACAGGAAAGCAGCAATAGAATGCCCCCAAAGTAGACTATCTAATGGTGAGTAAGAGTGAGAACATGTACAGCAAGATGCAGAAGTTCCTTGAAATGCTGAGTGCCAAAAAGCTGAAAAAAAGACCAAAAGCCAGGGTAGACAGTGCAACTTGAAAATCATGCTTCTTCTTTAAACTTCTTTTTTTGCAAGAGGAGAAGCCCTCCTGCACCCCTGAATTTATATATACCAGATCTGAGACTGCCAAACCTTGGAGAAAAGCAAATATCTTGAGAAATAGCCATCTCAGACTTAGTAAATGTAAGTCCATTTTCCGGCCATTCTGTTTCTGTATTTCAGGACTCACACACTCTAGTAGGCTCCAGCATTTTAAATGGTTACTACATAGCAGACCATGTCAGTGTTGACCTCAGCTCCTGGTACATCCTCATTTGCTTTAAAAAGGCTGAGATATGGATGGCTTAACAGGACAATTTACAGCAATGACCAAAAGCTGTCTCTTCTGTCTTGACCAAATACTGTAGAATCAAAGGAGGAAACAACATCTTGCAGTACTATATGAAGTTAACCCATCCCACACTATAAGTAGTTGTTGGCTCTAGAATTTTAGTCCTCCAAGGATGTGATACCTGGCTTTAACATATTAAGTATGTCATTCAATTCTTTGAATGAAATTATATGAAGGGGCACCCACAATATAATGGAAAATGAACTGCAAAAGACAGATATATGGCTTGTCTGTTTTCATTTGGACACTGAAACATATCAGATGACCTAGACCTTAACCTTACACATACATAGAGCAAGGTAGAAAGCTGGCACTGCCATCTTTGGGTCCTCCTTGGCTTCTCCAGTTTATCTTTTGACCAACTACTTATTATCCTTCAGGAAAACAAAATGCTATGAATGTACATCAAGGGGAACTTCTACACACAGCAGGACACAACAACGAGGAGAGGCCACCACTTGAGGAAGTATTGACTGCAGGAGATCCCATGCAATTATTGTGGACGTCTTTATCAAAGTGCTTCATGAAGAACACAGCCTCATGTGACAGTACATCCTTCAACCAGGGTATCCTGAGGGATAGTTATGCCAATATGAGTAATGGGTTCACACCTAGCATGGAGGCAGGGTCTGATTCATACACTTTGGTCAGTTCATAGTGCTGCACCTGCCATCATACACTCTGTGGCAGGTGGAGATACACTCATGGTGGCTACATTCTGAGAAGATGTGCCTAAACCTACTGAGCATGATACCCTTGAAATTCACAATGATACATCACGGCTGTAGGAAACACTGGTCTACTTCTATAATTTTCACAACTGTGTTGAATAATAGTGCATCATAGGCAGCCTGTAATTCCCTAGGCATACTGTAACACTAAATGGAAAAATATACCTGTTGTTTCCTCACCACACATATCTATGGTTTGAAAACAGTTGACAACACACCCTTCTGGGTGTGAGAAATATAAATTAATGTGCAACTTGCTCTACTGTTTTATATCTCCATGTTGTGCCAGTCTGCCTCTTTTACCTTCTGTATGTCACCTGAACTGTGTCTGCAGATGAATACAAGCACCATACGGAGATTCCTGCTGCCATCCAGTATTCCATTGTCTCAACAGATGCAGGGCTTACGTGTCCCCATTTCTCTGCTATGGTGCATGGCATTGTCCCTTGTGTGTGTGTGTGTGTGTGTGTGTGTGTGTGTGTGTGTGTAAAAATATACACTGAACAAAAAAATAAGAGAGCCAGCTCAACTCTATGTGGAAACTATTTTCCACACAGAGTTGTGCTGGATCTCTTATTTTTTTGTTCCGTATGTTTTTGGGCCATTGCACTAGCCATACCTGTGGGTACTTTGCAGTTTAAAAATATACACTGCCTAGTGTAAGGGTGTGTGTGTGTGTGTGGGGGGGGGGGGACGGACTCCTTGTCCAGTGATGTGTTACACTGCTCCATTCTGTGTATGTTATCTGCAGAGTGACCATAGTTCTTCCTTGTTATTTGTGGAGCGTGGTTTGCAGTGGAGGTTTTGCTCCTTCCACTATGGGTCGTACTTTGCTATTTTTGGAGCGAGGACTTGCAGATTAGGCTTCACTTCATACTTCTGTGTGTAGTGCTTTCTGTTACTTGTGGTGTAGGTTTTGCAGTGGAGCCCTTGCTCCTACAGGCTTACATTTGTTTTATTTTTTCTCCACATCTACAGTAGTTGTAGGAAAGCTGTAGCTCATGTTTGCTTTCTCCTTCCAAATGTAACTGTTTTGGGCTATTTGCAAGTGGGGAATGTATACCTCCTGCATTCAGTTACTGTCAGACTTTATTACATTGACTTATGGGCCTCTGCCTATTGGCATTTTCTCACGGTGAGTTTCCCAGTTGAAGGAATCACAGCAATGAAACTTACACTTGTGATAGGGCACCACGGCAGATGGCCTGTTACAGAGCCCTGAGGTGCTAGGCACCCCTGTGTCACAGGGCAAAAAAAGTAACCCCTACTTTAGCAACTATATGTTTGCCCTTCAAATATGAGCATACATGTTTTAAAGTATTTGCTTCTGCAGCTAACTCTTCCAAAGAACAAATCACATAAAAGTAGCTTACAAAATGAAAAGCTTTAATCAATTGTATAAACATTTCCAGAAAAGGCATTCATTTGCCATATGTTCTGCATACTCATTTAGTGAATTTTATAGTGTTGAAGGAGTAGAGCTACCCTTCTGAAAGCCATATTGTTCATCCAATAACAAACCATTTTCTTCTAAATAACCAGGTCCACGAAAGCAGCAGTATCCAACTGATATGGAGAATGGCTTATTCAATGCAGAACAGAACAAAAGCTAGAACATTCGGATAAAATGCAATAAAATCCAATAAAACCAATAGTGGTAAGCACTTTCGGGTTACTACCCTTCTTCAGACAATGCTTTCCAACATAGAAACATATTTAAATCTTTTAACTACCAGTCACAATTCAGTATTGAATCCGCCTTTTCTTTAGGGCGGGCTTTATTGGAATGACTTCATTGAGGCCAGGATATCTGTGAGCTGTCAGTTCTATAAAACACCTAATTTCCTCACACTCTGTCTTATTCACTGTATCACCCCCTCTATTCCGTTTAAATATATGCCTAATAACCATAAATTTAAAATAGTGACCTGGACAAGCTGAAATATGCCTGTAAAGAGCATTATGCTCATTCTTCAGCCTTATGGCCGATAAATGATTCAGAATTCTCATTTTTAGCATACAATTAGTTTTCCTTACATAGTAACAGGTACAAAGCTGGCATGTAGCCAAATATATCACATTCATCAATCTACAGTTTGCTTGCACTTCAAAATGATAGCTTTTGTCAGTGTAGGAATGAATAAACTCAGTATTTAAATTAATGTGATTGCATGCTATACAAAAGCCACAAGGTCTTGTACCCTTCCTTGTGGCTATGTGTCTATGAGATTCCCTTCCTCCATGTAGTCATGGATTTGAGTACCTTAGTCTCCATTTGCTTGCTGCTTGAGCCTGAGATTCTGAGCAGGCAGCATAACTGGACAGCACACTTATATTACCCCTTAAACAGACCCTTGGACCTACTGAGTTTACCTAGTTAAGTAACAAAATAGAACAAATAAAATTACTTTGTCAGTGTAAAAAGTCTGCCTTGTTGTTTAAGTGTAAGTGAATAAATTAAATGAAATTGATTTACTTACCCCAAGGATTCCACAGTGGCATTGCAATACTGTATAATTCTTGAGTCTGAGGTTTTATTCCAGGGAAGTCTTCATGTCATAATATAGTACATGGAATGTGTACTAGTTGTCTCCAAAGAGACCGGAGTTATTATTTTATTTAAATTTATTCTAGTGTTTATAGAGCTCAAGTAATTTAGTGCTACTTTGCTTTCTGAGACTGCAACTGATTCTGCTCTGATCTGGTGATTTGGCCAAGGTAATGAACCGAGTGACAGTTTTAGAAGACAGCTGTTGATAGAACTATTATATATGTTTCTGTCTTAAATTACTCAATTTCATTTATTTCATTGTGATGGGGAGTCCAGAAATTAGGGAGAAATTCATTCCAATTAATGGACTAACTTCCCTCACAAAGATTCTTGGGAATCTACACCATTATTTTTTAGAATTATGCCTGGTTGTAGGGAAGTTTGTTCAGCCCGTCCGTGTATTTACATTCAGTAGTTAACCAGAGTTAATAACTGTTACCAGAATATGTGCAATAGCTTTAGCTTTGGGACTACAGCTGTCACATATTTTTGGAAGGAATAGCTGTATATCTCAAACTGTTGTCTGTGTCTTATTTTTTGCAATAATTATTTTCGATGTTGTCGAAAGACAGGACTGGAAGACACGGGCTTATCCATTCTTTAAGACAAAATATACATGGTAACATGCAACCATTATGTTCAAAAGCAACCATGTTTTGGTATTGAAAAAAGTTAGAAATTCTGACTTCTACAAGCTCAGATGACTTTCACAGAATGCTTGTGAAATAGATGGAGGCAGTACACGGGGAGATGGCCTTTTGATGCTGACAGAAGCAGGAAGGAGCTGGTGGCAATTCTGGCACAGGTTTATGTACTCCCAGGTGACACTGGAAACAGCCTGGCAGTGACTGTAGAGACTGAATCAATGCTAAAAAGAAAAGTATAATGTTAGCAGGTTGCAGTCTAAGTTGAAACGGATGGATGAATGGAGATAGGGCAGTCTATGTTTTAAAAGTGTCTTGATTGTTTTAAGACATCCCGTTTTAGGCTGCACATATCTAAAAAAAATCAGTTTTCCTATGTTATAATGGATATGTCCTGATTTAATATTTGACTCTGCTTTATTTAGTACTTAGCACAGACTAACATAAGATCATCTGGTGTGCTTCCTGCTTTGTTTTGCTGCATCTGTAGGCTTGTCTGCCCAAATTCCCTTATTCAGCTGACTATTTATGCTGTTGATAATCAGATTGAGCTGCAATAGAAAGGTAGCACACCTATTATTAGCCCTGTATGATAGGGACTGTGTTACAAGTGAGAGCACAGCACATTAGAACTGACTGAACCCCTCCAAAAGTTGATCTGTTTGTGGATAGTGTTTGGTGAGAGAGAGGAAGAGGAGGGATTGATAGTAAAGGTAAAATTGCAAGTTTGGAAGCTAGTGTTTTATTCAGCATATTTGCCATGGCTTCCCCTTTGTGTATGTTTTAGGTAGAGCTGAAGCAGCTTGGGGGTCATATTGGCATTTAATGAGTGATGACTGTGAATGTGACATGAGCAGAATGAGGAAACAAGTGTTGGGAATAACTACATTCAATTTTATATGCTTTATTAGTCTAATGACTGTCATGGGTGATGAGGTAAAAGTTTTGTACTCTGTTTTTTTCTGCCTTGAGATAGACTAAGGGATAACATCCTATCCATTTAAGTACATGGACAATATGGTAAAAAAAATAAATAAATAAAGGGGAAGGTCTGGAGGGCAGAAATGCAAAAGTATACTATTGAGTGATCTAAGACCAAAGAAAGTTTTAGGAAAACTAGTAGTAAAGGCATCTACTTTTTATTGTGTAAGTGTGCAATGAGGAACGAGGCTGTGGTAATGCACAAACAAAGTATGTTATTTTATCCTTTATTTAGTACATTTTTTACTGCATGTCCAAGAAAAAAAACAATGATCTCAAGGTAAAGACAGAAACTATGTTTCTATGAAGGATCAGTTTTGTGTACTAATTAGTATGTACAGTGTCTCAGAATGAGTGCAAGCACATTACACAGATTATATACACAAATACTAAGGTGATTTGTCTAAATATGAATTCATAGCTTATAAACTGCAGAATAAAATAAAAATATACTGCTACCAGATATTTTATATTGTCAGCAAGAACATGATATCTGAGGTCTGGCTATGTAGCTGAGTGGTAGAATAATTATGGAATTAATAATGCAATGGTTCATAAATTAGTAGTAGGCTAACTGCCCTTGTGGGCTATTTTAAGCCTAGCCAATTACCCCTTAAACATTATGCCAACCTCCCTCATGTAGGTGAGAGGATATTTAACCCTGCAGTACGAAACTGACAGAAACTAATCAGTGACTATTTTCAATCTGTATTTTCTTCTAAAACAAGCAAGTAAGACATTTTATTATGAATTCACTAGTATTTCAGTGAATTTGTCCCATGATCATACCTTTCAACTGTCCAGGTTTTCACAGACTGTCCAGATTTTTACCTCATATCTTTGGTCTGTTCCATATAAAATTTGTGGTTTTCTGCCAAATCTCTGAGATGATCTCAGGACTGAAGTCACTAAATAATTACATATATTTGAGTTTCAGACTTCAAACCCTTCAGAAAATGCATGTTAACACAAACTCTGTTATTCTAGCAAAATTCTAAGTTTAAAAGAGCAGTATTTAAAACCTGTCCCTATTTTTGGGCCATTGTCCCCCCATTATCTCAGGCTTTGTCCAGATTTCTTGCACTAAGAGGTTGTGAACTATGTCCATGATACCATATAGAGTACAATCTGAAAGAGGAAAAAATGTCCTTGAGGCTCATCAATGCCTCATACATGCCTATTTTACTTGACTTGTACAGCTTCTATTTTCACAGATATTCCATGGTTAGGTGTGGATTGTGTATGCGTGCGCACTTGCATTTGTGTGTGTGTGTGTGTGTGTGTGTGTGTGTGTGTGTGTGTGTGTGTGTGTGTGTGTACAAAGTGGGCAGTCTGGTACACAGAAGGAACGTGAATATGCAAGGCAATGTGAACTATTAGCAGTGAAAAGCAGCAACAAGGAAGAGGCAGGGAAGAGCAGAATGGCAAGGGACTCCTCAGTCTATGCCATTATGATATTCATGGCTCAGCTAGACATTCAGCATGCAGCCTGTGCTGCCAAGGTCGGCAGTGAATCCTCTCCTCATTATTGTTAGTAGAATTATGATGATGATGATGATAACAGCTGTATAAAGGTATTTTAATGGGCCATAATCTCCATGAGTACTAGACTGAACTCTTACCAGTCTTGCTTTACAGGCAAGGCATAAGGTAGTAAAACAATCAAGAGTGCAAGGAAGATAAATGTTTAAAAACATTATTAGGTGTATTTTTAATTTTGTAGCCAAGTTTATAAATAATGAACAGGAATAATCTCACTGTTGCACCTTTGAGCTGATCATCTGGAGAATGCTTCACTGTGTGTGCAAATACTCACACACACCCAGGTTGGGTACTGTTTAGCTGAAGTTATGTGCCAATAAATGAAAGGGTCATCTCAATGCAACTGCAAAATACAGAGAAGAAAAGTTTACTATTTGGAGCATATAGCCTTCTTAGAGATTGTGGGTGTTGTGCTTCACAGGTTAAATAACTGGTAAATCCTAAATCTGAACCATGTGAGTATTGTTAAAACATGGGATTTTCATGGAATTGAGCTTTTTAAGCTACAACACTCATCCAATTCAACTAGGATTTTTTTTATATTTACTATTGATAATACTGTCTTGTTTTATTGACTGTTCTGTAGCTAGTTTAAATTGTGTTTGCATGTGTGTGTGTGTGTGTGTGTGTGTGTGTGTGTGTGTGTGTGTGTATATATATATATATATATATATATATATATATATATATATATATATATAGAAACACTTTGGAATCTTGAAATACTGAAATGTTGAATTTCAGTATCTCGAGACCAAAATGTCGAATCTGCAGATGCTCAAAACGGTAGAATATCGAACCTGGAAATGTTGAACCCGCGGTACTGATAGGGTGTTAGGTAACTGTGATATTTTTAAGGGTTTTGGGGAGGGTTTGTGTGTTTGTGAGTCTGTCAGGGAGTGTTAGGTGTGGGTTAGGGTATGTAGGTGAGAGTGTGAGTGTGTCAGTGTTGAGAGGGGTGGTGTTTGTATCTCTGTGATGTGTGTTTGTGCGTGGGGGGTGTGGAATGTATATTGGTGGGTTTTGTGTGTGTGTTGGTGTTTAGTGTGACCTCTGAATTAGTATATATAAGTGGGGGGGTGCCGGAGGGCTTGCCCCCTGCTTATAGTAAGTGTGTGTATGTGTGTGTTTATGTTGTTGTGCGGAGGTAGGTGTAGTTGTGTTTGTGTGTATGCTTTAGCACCCCCCCCCACACCCCCTACTTTAATATTCTCACTCCGAGATCGCTCTACAGTGGGGAAATGGGAATATTCCCTTATCCCCACTGTACTATGATCTCAACAAGGGTTTACTGTACATTAACAGTATACGTTGATGTACAACTAACGGTACATGCTAACGGCATTTTTTTTTGTTTTTTGTTTTCTTTAGCAAAAGTGCATTTTAGACAAAATGCACTTTCGCTAAAGTAATTTCGACAAAGTACGGTTCAATGAACCGCACTGTCGATAAAACAACAAGGACCCATGAGGAACATAAGGATGTCTGCATCAGTGCATCTTAGTTTAAAGGATAATTATTAACTTTGTAGTCTTGTTATCAGACTTAAAGCCATGCAGTGAAGTAGTTTATCAAGAGAGGTATGGGGGTCTCAGCAGATAACCATTATGTAGTAATCTGGATCAGATGACTGAGGTGGCAGTTGGATAGACCAAGTCACCTTCAAGCATGTTGTGAGTCTGTACTAGGACTGAGTTCAGTACCCACTTCTAGAAGAACATCTCCCATATGCCTGGGGAGATTACAGATATGGATCCTAAATAAACCTTGTTCAAGACCTCAATAGTTGAAGTGACAGAAGGGAACTGTGGCTGAAATATGGTTGGTGGCTGTCATGAAGTGTATCCTGAGACCAGTAGTGAGAGAAGTAGTATAAAGAAAGAGTTCTTTTATACACTGCTAGCTAGCAGTAAGGTCTTTAGATTTGACTGATAAATTTGACAAGTTAATAGGGCAGCAGCTGCAGCAGCCATTGAAGCGAAGGCTTGGGCGTGGGAGTAATTTGGTGAGTCCATGAAGAATGGCTTTCATACAGTCATCAAGTGGTTCTGCCAAACTATCTACTTACTTAAGATAGAAGATAAAGTACTGTCTAGGCTGTTGTTGATAAAGGTAAAAAAATGCTGACCTTGACAAGGGGTATTAGTGAGAGGAGGAAAGAATGAGTAACTCTTACAGCTGGTTGATGTGTTCTCCTGTGAGGAGGCAGTGCTGAAGGGAAATGCAGAGTGTGTGTGTGTGTGTGTGTGTGTGTGTGTGTGTGTGTGTGTGTGTGTGTGTGTGTGTGTGTGTGTGTGTGTAGGAAATGGAGGCAATTTGGAGCACAATCCCATGTGTTCAGCAAAAAAAGCAGTTCAAGCTCCAGCTTTGGTGCAAGACATGGCTTCCATTAATCTAGAGGAAAAAAAATAAATCAGATGTGCTCAGAGCTTAGTAAACTAAATGAAACATTGAAGGAGTATATCACTTCAAATAACAAAGGGCTAGAAAAAATGGAAGAAGCTTTAAACAGCTATTCCGATGAAGTAATGCAACTGCAAAATCAGATGTCAAAATGAAGAAAAGGCTGGCTAAGTAAGAGAATGTTCAAGAAGAGATGTTTCAAAAAATGGTAGAGTTAAAGGACACAGCATGCTGGAAAAATTTTCTGATGTACCACAGAAACTGTAAGGAACAGACTGTATTAATTTTATAAAAGCACAAATAAACAACAAAGGACTGGTATTCCATAGCAGGATTTTTTAATTGAAAGGCACATCATATGTATGGTTCAAACCTGGCCATGAGAAAGCAGACAAGACTTGTATTGGTAAAAATGCAATCATACCAGAAGAAAGAGTTGATCCTGGAAAAACTGTGGCAAAAGGGCAATGCATTTAAAGTTGGAGATATGTGTTTGTGGAAAATGATTATTTTCAGTACACTAGGCAGAAGAGCAGCACATTTATTCCATCAGAGAATGTTGACAGGCAGGTGTGAGATTCAAGTTGCTGTACCTAGCTGTCTTCAGAATATTTTCCTGGAAAATCAAAGTAATTTTTGATGCAGAACAAGCTAGGAAGGGAATACAAAAGTTTGTACAACAAAAAGTGAGCTATCAAACAGAAGGGGATTCTGTTTTTCATTCTTCTGTTAAGAAAGTTTATAGAGAGACTTTGTCAGTGAAACCTTTTCCAGTGTTCCAAAAGAAAATGCTTGAGAGACAGAAAAAAGCACAGGAGCTGAATAGAAGAATTGGCAGTACCTTGGACTAGAATCAGGGTCTACTGTTGGGAGATGGAGATAAACAGAAAGTAGACCAATAACATTAAGATTAGTGAATAAATGTGAGACTTTAAAGCATCAGTCACATTTATGAATTATGGCTTTACAAGAAAAAGTGCTAAGATTGGAACTTTACTGACTTTGTTAAACTTGTGGGGGGATTGAAATGCATACGTCACTCTTCATGTCATTAATGTTTAGAAGAACAGTGAAGGGACGGAAAAAAAGCAACTGTAATTAAAACATTTTTGCTTTTAACAGTATTTACATAAAGCATTTTATGATATATAGTAAAGCATTTTCATTTATTGTTGTATGTAATATAGATATTAAAGTAAACAAGTGCCTTTTCCATACTTTTTGTGTTTTAAGAAATGTAGGCATTACAATGTCAAAATAGAAGAAAGGCTGGACAAAAGTATGTTTAAGTTAACAGGCTGTATTCTTGAGTTGGTGAGGTGGAGATGAGATATACATGTGCACTGATTGATATGTTCTCTGATAGTTTTGCATAGGTGAATGTCTGGATTAAGGCATTTGTCTTAATCTAATAACAAGGTTTTATTGTGTAAGCATGTAAATCAGAGGACACTGAATATAATGAAAAGTTTTCCTTTTGCAAATAAATGTTCAGTTTAAGCAGAGAGGTTAGCAGAGCTGTATATTTGGTGTTTGTGTTTTCATTGAGACAATTTAACTATAGAGGGAAGCATAAAAAAGAGAAAACTTTTTATGGCTATAGGTTAATCTTTCTGAAAGCATATAAGCCATTTTTCACATCTGGATGAGGAATGAAGATAAGACAAGAAAAAGCAGCAATAAGTGCAACATGCATCTTATCACGGATAACCTTAATGTTAGGTTAAGTTATGCCTGTGTGTGCAGCTGTCGATTTGGGACAATTGTACCTATCAGGCAGGTTAAACTTCATTATTTGAGGATGTACATATTTTTGTGTTTGTTTTAAGTCAATAGGTTATGGGCATTTGTTTTTTGTGAGGCTTTTCAGTAAAATAAAGTTCATAGGTTCATACTAGGCTATCTGCCCGAGGGCATTTACAAGCCTAGCCCATCGTTTTGTGGCTTACGCCACCCCTTTAGTATGGGGAACTATACCCATTATTTTGCTGTGCCTCTGTCGAGCAGTGACACTGAGGTTATCCCTGGGGTATATCTGTGATCTCCCATCCATTGGTCAAGATTTCTCTTGAACAAGGCCAGCGAGGTACTCTGCCTCACATGTACCGGGATTTTGTTCCACAGCATAGGGAGTCTTTGGGTGATGAATCTATCCCTCCAGCACGTCCTATTAATAGCCGTGTCAAGGTTTAAGTCTCCCGCCCTTGTGACTCTGATGGATCTAGATTTTTGAGGTGAAGCATATTCATCAAATCTGGGTTTGACATGGCCTTGTATGTTAGGCAAAGGTCACCTCTGAGCAAGCGTGGCGACTGAATAGAGCTGGAGTTCTTTCAGTCGGGCAGCATAGGACAGATTTTTGAGACCCTTTATCCTTTTGGTGAGGAACTTTGTGGCCTCTCCAGCTGCTGCAAGTGTCGGGTCAGATACATTCGAATGGGGTATTGTACTCAATCATTGGTCTGATGAGTGATGAGTAAAGGAGACTATGACCTCCCTTGATCTAGATGAGAATCCCTTCATGATAAGGTGGGCAATGTAGAAGGTCTTCCTAACTACTTTAGCTACATGGGTGTCGAATGACAGACTACTATCAACCTGGGTCCCCAGGTCCCTGATAACTTCTTCTGTGCTCAGTGGATTGCCACCTATTTGATAGCTAGGGGTAACCTTGTTTTTCCCGAAGGGTATGACTATGCATTTTTTGGCATTTAACTTTAGGCCGTGGCTCTGGCACCAGTTATCCGTTTCTGTGAGACCCTTCTGAAGGATATCTGTATCAGATGTGTTTTCTACTATGGCGCCCAGTTTGCAGTTTTGTAAAATGTGGCATATGTTCAAATGGAGGTGACAAGAGACAGCTGTATAAAAGAGCAATCTGCTAAACATTAGTGGGTCTATGTAACACAAAAGCTGGAAATAGACATTTAAAAAAGTTTTCATATACAATAGGTGGGATTAATAACTTCTTACCATAATGGCTATATTAAACATGTTATTTTGGAATGTGAATGACCTCACAGGTATAGAGGAAAAGGCAAAAGTACTGAATTAGATTAAGAAATGCAGATTGCAAATAGCAATGCTACAGGAGATATATTTGGAACAAAGTAAGCGTGGATTTCAGGATGGATATTCAGCAGAATATCAGGGACAAAGGAAAAGGGTAGTACTTATACTAATTGCTGGAAGAACTGCAATAATGATAGAAAATAGAAAAAGATAGTAATGGTAGGTTTGTAGCAGTAACATACTATTGGCAAGGAAGGAGGGTTACACTTTCACTTCTTTATATTCCTCCTAAAACTGCTATTATGGAGCTTAAGCAAATTTTGGGAAAAATAATCAACTTTCAGCAGGAAATATTACTTATAGGTAGGGAATGGAACTCAATTTGCAACGGTGAGAATGCATCTGGGGGACCTAGAAGGGACAATATAACAAAAGATGTTGATTTCTGCAGAAATTTATGAAAATATTTGGTAATGATGATATGAATTCGGTAGAAAAAACTCTGAGAATGTACACATTATTCTTCAAGGTGAAATAAATGGCTAGACTAGACAGAAATTATATTTCACTGGAACATGTGAATTTAACTGAAAGCTTCAAAATACATCCAATAACTATTTCAAATCATGCACCTATAATAACTAAGATAAAAATGCAAGTTAATGAAGTAAAAATGAGACAATGATAGTTCCCCACCTACCTGTTGAAAAGAGAGAAATTTAAAGAATGGATAGAATAAATTATTCAAGAATAATTAGTGAAGATAGAAATTTCTTAAGAAGTTATGGCTAATGAGCGGGCTAGAATGAAAGTGGTGTTTAAAAATAAGGTAGTAATAATAGAAAAAGGGATATGGTTAAGAAGTAACACAAATTATTTAGAGGGGCTGACAAAGGTTAAAGTAAAGTATTGCAGAATAAGGGGAATCTCAAAGAAAAAAAAAAAGAGGCACAACTTTCTTACTGTTGACTAAATCCCTTCTCTGACTTTCCCTCTAAATATAACATGTTTGTTTTTCCCTCATTTCATATTGCAGTTCCTATTTGTAGTAGGCTAGCTTACCTTTAATTTCTCTACAAACTGACTAAAAGTTCTCTAAATATTAAGTTATTGTTATATAAAAAATGCAAACAATATGATGAGTCGAACACAGCATAAGTTGATATTCCTTCAAAGCATAAGTTGATATTCCTTCAAAAACTTCACAAACGGCAATTATTGAAACGTATTAATTTATTGATAAAAGAGTAAGCGCTTTCACCTAAGTAAGGCTTCTTCAGACTCAGATAACATAATCTAATTGGAGTCACATTTAAATAGCCTGAAACTTGAATATTATTAAAACATTCTTAAAGCACCAACAATTATTGTATATATAACATCTAAATCATTGTTAAAATTTAAAATGTATATAAAATATGACATTCATCAAATGTCTAAAATAAACAAATACTCTCTCCCTGGTCAAACTTTGATGTCTGAATCCCTTGAACATCTTATATTGAAGCCCTCAAATGTAAATGTGTATTATATACAAATTCATTGCTAGGTTCTGAGTTTCCTCATTTTGAGGTAAGGTTTAACTGAACACATAGTGTTCAATCCCGGTCTCATGTCTGAACGTAATTTTATTATCCAATTATTCTCTCTACTTTCCGTGTAGTTTTTAACATCCCCTCCTCTTATATCCAAATGTACATGTTCAATTATTCTGAATTTAAATGTATGTAAATTGCCAAATTCCATGATGTGCCTAGCCAGGGCATTCGTCTTGTGAGCCATCCTAATACTATATAAATGCTCTCTTATACGATTTTTAAGGTACCTGTTGGTCTTGCCAACATAGAATGACTCACATGCCTGGCAAGTGGCCAAATAAACTACATTCATGGTATTGCAATCACCTTGTACCTTGAATTTATAGACGTGCTTGGTCACTGGGTGTATGAAAATACTATCCAAGTCAATATACATACAAAAATTGCATGTCTCACACCTACTCATACCACCTAACAAATAATTCGATGCTGGTGGGCAATGTGTTCTATCACACAAGATATTCTTCAGATTCCTCTTGTTTCTATACCTAAAGCATGGTTGTTCACCTATAATTCCTTTTACTTGCATATCCACCATTAAAATATCCCAATGTGACCTTACTACATCTTTTATTGATCCTACATCTTGGGTATATAATATGGAAAATGCTGTTCCATCGGCATTGTATTTCTTCCTATCGACTTTTAAGGCGTCCTTATCTGAGAAGTATGGATGTGCTAAATTCTCTCTCAAATGAGGAATTTCTGCTGTACCTTTTATGATGTCATTATTATTGTAGCCTCTTTCTAATAACCTCCCCTTAAGGTCCTTTAAATCGCTACCATAATTATTGTCACTTGGGTTGTATCTCGAGACCCTCATAGCCTGTCCCTTTATTACATTATTAAAAACATATTGAGGGTGCATACTTGTACGATGCAACAATGTATTTTTGTGACATGACTTCCTAAACAGTCCAGTATTAATAATGCCACCTGGTAGTTTCTCGACATATATGTCCAAAAAAGGAATCTTATTAGGGGAACTTTCATGGCTAAACTTAATATAAGTGGTAGCAGCATTTATGGAACAAATAAATGTTTGTAATTCCACTTCTGTCCCATTCCATAACAAAAACAAATCGTCCACGAACCTTTTATAAAATAAAACATGCTCTTGAAACACAGGTAGACTAAACATGTAATCATATTCCCATTGGGCCATGAACAAGTTGGCGTAGCTATTGGCACAAGACGTGCCCATAGCTACGCCATCTTTCTGTAGAAAACATTTCCCCCTAAAACAAAACAAGTTATTATGGCCCAATGGGAATATGATTACATGTTTAGTCTACCTGTGTTTCAAGAGCATGTTTTATTTTATAAAAGGTTCGTGGACGATTTGTTTTTGTTATGGAATGGGACAGAAGTGGAATTACAAACATTTATTTGTTCCATAAATGCTGCTACCACTTATATTAAGTTTAGCCATGAAAGTTCCCCTAATAAGATTCCTTTTTTGGACATATATGTCGAGAAACTACCAGGTGGCATTATTAATGCTGGACTGTTTAGGAAGTCATGTCACAAAATACATTGTTGCATCGTACAAGTATGCACCCTCAATATGTTTTTAATAATGTAATAAAGGGACAGGCTATGAGGGTCTCGAGATACAACCCAAGTGACAATAATTATGGTAGCGATTTAAAGGACCTTAAGGGAGGTTATTAGAAAGAGGCTACAATAATAATGACATCATAAAAGGTACAGCAGAAATTCCTCATTTGAGAGAGAATTTAGCACATCCATACTTCTCAGATAAGGACGTCTTAAAAGTCGATAGGAAGAAATACAATGCCGATGGAACAGCATTTTCCATATTATATACCCAAGATGTAGGATCAATAAAGATGTAGTAAGGTCACATTGGGATATTTTAATGGTGGATATGCAAGTAAAAGGAATTATAGGTGAACAACCATGTAGGTATAGAAACAAGAGGAATCTGAAGAATATCTTGTGTGATAGAACACATTGCCCACCAGCATCGAATTATTTGTTAGGTGGTATGAGTAGGTGTGAGACATGCAATTTTTGTATGTATATTGACTTGGATAGTATTTTCATACACCCAGTGACCAAGCACGTCTATAAATTCAAGGTACAAGGTGATTGCAATACCATGAATGTAGTTTATTTGGCCGCCAGGCATGTGAGTCATTCTATGTTGGCAAGACCAACAGGTACTAAAAATCGTATAAGAGAGCATTTATAGTATTAGGATGGCACACAAGACGAATGCCCTGGCTAGGCACATCATGGAATTTGGCAATTTACATACATTTAAATTCAGAATAATTGAACATGTACATTTGGATATAAGAGGAGGGGATGTTAAAAACTACATGGAAAGTAGAGAGAATAATTGGATAATAAAATGCTCAGACATGAGACGGGATTGAACACCATGTGTTCAGTTAAACCTTACCTCAAAATGAGAAAACTCAGAACCTAGCAATGAATTTGTATATAATACACATTTACATTTGAGGGCTTCAATATAAGATGTTCAAGGATTCAGACACCAAAGTTTGACCAGGGAGAGAGTATTTGTTTATTTTAGACATTTGATGAATGTCATATTTTATATACATTTTAAATTTTAACAATGATTTAGATGTTATATATACAATTGTTGGTGCTTTAAGAATGTTTTAATATTCAAGTTTCCGCCTCTCAGGCTATTTAAATGTGACTCATTAGATTATGTTATCTGAGTCTGAAGAAGCCTTACTTAGGTGAAAGCGCTTACTCTTTTATCAATAAATTAATACGTTTCAATAATTGCCGTTTGTGAAGTTTTTGAAGGAATATCAACTTATGCTTTGAAGGAATATCAACTTATGCTGTGTTCGACTCATCATATTGTTTGCATTTTTTACCACTAAGTTGTTTTTGAGGAGTCGTTTATTCCGCGTTGTTTTGTTTCATTTTTTAATATTGACTTTTTGCGTAAAAACATGGCTAAGATGACACAGGATACCTTGGAACTACCGTACGTTATAAAGAGAACTGAAGAGACGGAAAGTGCGATCAGGTCGGAAGCTTTATTCAATACCACTAAACCCACGTCGGAAAGGTTTGCTGAATGCATGCGTAAACGTTCGAATCCGTTAATATTATATGAGGACAACAGCATCGCCGGGGAGAATACGGATACAGCTCTGAACAGAGAGGAATTATTAACGGCGTTAACAACTGTAGAAATGGATCTATTGAAGCTGAAAAGACTTCAGTATCAGCGTATGCACTTTGAAGTGTGCATACAGAGGAAAGTGGTTCCGAGGGGCTTACGAGTGCTGAAAATGCCAACGACAGGGACAGCATACCCGGAGTTGTTGTGCCGTTGGCAGCAATTGAACTTAGAAGTAAGTTTAAAGTACATGCATTTGTTGAATGATTTTTTCACTCCCCTGGAAGAGTCTTTGAGGTTAAAAATAAACGAACATTACATGAGGCTTTGTGAGAATTTTGGTGGTCCTTTGTTGGAAGAAAATTTAAATATTGCTTTGGATAATGTCTCTCAATATGAGAGAAGGCTTCTTTCACAGAAGCAAAACAAACTTAAACGAGACATTATAGATTTTAAATTGGGCAATATTTTTACTTGGCCCAGAATGAATGGGGCTGATATTGCCCCTATTAATAAAGCTGGTAGTGGACGTAACAATACTGGTACTGACAATAATACAGATATTTCAAATACATCTGAACCAGGTATTAACCACACATCTCTGTCTAGAGGGAATGAGTTTCTTGCAGATAATACTAGTTACAGTCAGTTGAATACTAGTCATCCGGACACAACTGACAAGGAGGTGCAAAATGTGTGTCAACCAAACCCCAACAGTTCTACTGTAGATTGCACTTCCGATGTCATTATTGTGTCTCATAACTCTAATAAATCACCTGTTTCTGAACCTTCAGTACGTAGCAAAATTAAGTCATTTCCTAGGCAGAGTGATATTATGACCAATACATCTACTGCCATGGTTTCATCTAATGAGAATTCTGCATTTGGTTTTAATTTAACCCACCCTTTTCCCATCAAGGATTACAAAGGGGAAGGAAGGGGACGTTCTTTAAGCAGGGGCAGACAAAAGAGGAAGCAGTCGTTCGACAGTCTGCCGAACAGGAATATCAAGAGGATGTGGGAAGACAAAGGGAGAGGCAAGCCGCTCCCTCAGACCTAGTTCATAACTTATCTTCAAAAATACTTCATGCAAATGAACTATCGGTCCTGTCGAAGGGCCTATCCTTTATTCCTACATCTAGAAGTACATTTGAAGAAACTATTCGTGACTTCAAACTTTTTGTGAGGAATATTTCCTTGCGCCTAACTTTCAATGATAGTAATAATCGTCCCTTGGTCAAAAATTTCAGGCGTCCAAGTACTTTCACCCCACCTATGCACCCGTTGTTGATGGCCTTTAGCAAATTGGTGGAAGACGATCTATACAAATTAAGAGATAATAACAGTAAAAAAGGCCACGTTAAGTATAATTTAACCAAGGCAGAGAATGAAGCTTTGCACCATTTAAGCAAGGATCCATCGATTTGTGTTAGACCAGCTGACAAAGGTGGTGGTCTAGTAGTAATGGATACTGATGATTATGTTAATAAAATGACTTCCATGTTAAGTGATACACGATTCTATGAACCTATAGATATAGATGTCGTTAAATTTTATGAACATAATGTACATCAGTTTTTAGTAGGTCTTATGAATAGTAATATTATAGACCATGATTTATTTTTATATTTAGATGTGCCCACCCCGAAGCTCCCTGTGATCAATGGTATACCTAAAATACATAAGGACCTCATGAATCCACCCCTTAGGCCTATTGTATCTGGCAGCGGGTGGATTACAGAGCCTTTGTCATTCTATATAGAGAAGAACTTGAGACCAGTAGTAGATAACAATAAATACACATTAAGAGATACTAAACAATTCTTAATAGATCTTTATGAACACCTTAAGACCATGATAGGCGTAGATGACATCATCTTTGTCACAATGGATGTACATTCCTTGTTTACTGTCATCCCAAATGGGATAGGCATAGATATGGTACACCGCTATTTAACCAGGGAATCTGGTTTTACAGACATTAAGATTGATTTATTATTGTCTTTGTTAAAACTAGTACTACATAATAACTTGTTTTGTTTTAGGGGGAAATGTTTTCTACAGAAAGATGGCGTAGCTATGGGCACGTCTTGTGCCAATAGCTACGCCAACTTGTTCATGGCCCAATGGGAATATGATTACATGTTTAGTCTACCTGTGTTTCAAGAGCATGTTTTATTTTATAAAAGGTTCGTGGACGATTTGTTTTTGTTATGGAATGGGACAGAAGTGGAATTACAAACATTTATTTGTTCCATAAATGCTGCTACCACTTATATTAAGTTTAGCCATGAAAGTTCCCCTAATAAGATTCCTTTTTTGGACATATATGTCGAGAAACTACCAGGTGGCATTATTAATACTGGACTGTTTAGGAAGTCATGTCACAAAAATACATTGTTGCATCGTACAAGTATGCACCCTCAATATGTTTTTAATAATGTAATAAAGGGACAGGCTATGAGGGTCTCGAGATACAACCCAAGTGACAATAATTATGGTAGCGATTTAAAGGACCTTAAGGGGAGGTTATTAGAAAGAGGCTACAATAATAATGACATCATAAAAGGTACAGCAGAAATTCCTCATTTGAGAGAGAATTTAGCACATCCATACTTCTCAGATAAGGACGTCTTAAAAGTCGATAGGAAGAAATACAATGCCGATGGAACAGCATTTTCCATATTATATACCCAAGATGTAGGATCAATAAAAGATGTAGTAAGGTCACATTGGGATATTTTAATGGTGGATATGCAAGTAAAAGGAATTATAGGTGAACAACCATGCTTTAGGTATAGAAACAAGAGGAATCTGAAGAATATCTTGTGTGATAGAACACATTGCCCACCAGCATCGAATTATTTGTTAGGTGGTATGAGTAGGTGTGAGACATGCAATTTTTGTATGTATATTGACTTGGATAGTATTTTCATACACCCAGTGACCAAGCACGTCTATAAATTCAAGGTACAAGGTGATTGCAATACCATGAATGTAGTTTATTTGGCCACTTGCCAGGCATGTGAGTCATTCTATGTTGGCAAGACCAACAGGTACCTTAAAAATCGTATAAGAGAGCATTTATATAGTATTAGGATGGCTCACAAGACGAATGCCCTGGCTAGGCACATCATGGAATTTGGCAATTTACATACATTTAAATTCAGAATAATTGAACATGTACATTTGGATATAAGAGGAGGGGATGTTAAAAACTACACGGAAAGTAGAGAGAATAATTGGATAATAAAATTACGTTCAGACATGAGACCGGGATTGAACACTATGTGTTCAGTTAAACCTTACCTCAAAATGAGGAAACTCAGAACCTAGCAATGAATTTGTATATAATACACATTTACATTTGAGGGCTTCAATATAAGATGTTCAAGGGATTCAGACACCAAAGTTTGACCAGGGAGAGAGTATTTGTTTATTTTAGACATTTGATGAATGTCATATTTTATATACATTTTAAATTTTAACAATGATTTAGATGTTATATATACAATAATTGTTGGTGCTTTAAGAATGTTTTAATAATATTCAAGTTTCCCGCCTCTCAGGCTATTTAAATGTGACTCCAATTAGATTATGTTATCTGAGTCTGAAGAAGCCTTACTTAGGTGAAAGCGCTTACTCTTTTATCAATAAATTAATACGTTTCAATAATTGCCGTTTGTGAAGTTTTTGAAGGAATATCAACTTATGCTTTGAAGGAATATCAACTTATGCTGTGTTCGACTCATCATATTGTTTGCATTTTTTACCACTAAGTTGTTTTTGAGGAGTCGTTTATTCCGCGTTGTTTTGTTTCACGTTATTGTTATATACCTTGTATTGATTCTTAACCAATTTTTATATTATGTCTAATTTGTTATAATTATTTAAACTGCAGATGTTTTTGTTTTATTTTTGAAGATTGTAAAATCATTGTTCTTAAAATGTTTTGTAATAATTTGGAGCTTTTCTCCCCAGACCTCCACTAAAAATGGGCTTCTACTTAGTTAGACTTTCCCAGTAATCAAATGTCAATCAATCGAACAATAAATAAATAAGTAAAAGGAGGGGATGCACTAACATCTTGGAAGAAAGCTGTGGTGGCTGTAATACTTAACAACAGTAAAGACCCATCAGACCTAGTTTCATATAGTTCCATTTTGATTTTAAACCATGATTCTAAAGTGCTTATGTCTATAATAACTAAAAGAATGGTAAAGGTGTTGTCAGAATTGATAGGTATGGATCAAAGTGGTTTTGTGGAGAGGAGGCAAAAATTTGACGACATTAATAGAACAATGATGATCCAGAGGGAAGCAGAATGTAAGAAAATACAACTGTTGTTGGTGGGTCTTGATGTAAAGAAAGCATTTGAAAGAGAGTAAGTTGAGATTTCATGAGTAGGGCAAGAAAGCATTTCCATTCTCTGAAACAGTAATATGGGTAATTAAGAGGATATATGAGGATCAGAGGCAAAAATTAAAGTGGGATGTTTTCAGTCTGATAAGTTGTGTTTGAACAAAGGAGCCAGGTAGGGTTGTCCTCTTTTTCCTTTGTTATTTGCATTAGATTTAATGCCATTGAGAAAGAAAATAAGGAACTCAGAAATTCAAGGATATAATTGGTATGGCAATTGAGTAAAGTTGGTTTTATTTGCAGACAACATTATTTTGTGCCTGATAGAACCAGAAAATGACATTTCATTGTTATGGAACTTTCTGAGACAGTTTTTTTTGGAATGTAAAATTAATGAAGACAAAACAATGGCTATAGCTGTAAACTACATACCCACACATGAATTAGTCCAGCAATACCCATATTTATGGTTATACAATAAAAATGAAGTATTTAGGAGTATGAGTTAAAAAGGGTTCTGTTATGGCAGCTAAGGGTATGTGGGATGAGACTTATATAAATACTGAGATATTTGATAGTGAAATACAAGCAGTGAACATTTTTAAGTCCCTTTAGTGTTACATGCAGGTTAGGCATATTTTTTATCAACCAGTGAAGAAATTGTGAACAGTAATTAATAAAATGTTGAAAGATTGTATCTGGGAAGGGAATCAGGCAATGGTCAAGTGGGATAAATTGATCCTTCCAACAGAACAAGGTGGTTTAGGATTAACTGATTTGATATGATATTTTAGAACTATACAGGCTCATAAATATAACACAAGCAGAAATCTATATTTCAGTTGGAAAGGGATAATGATGATGAAGCAGGAGGAAATTCAAGAAATAAGGAGAGGGTGGAATTTGGGATGTAGATCCTTAAGGAGAATAACAACAGCCATATAGAATATTACATTCTCCAAATAGCAGAAAGTATTATAAGAATTAAGCCAATGTGGGAATGCAGAAAGGAAATTCTGCCATTAGGGCTGAATACAATTAGGAGTATAAGCAATAAGCAAGAGAGGGCTGGGATTTACTGGAAAAAACTGGCAAAACAACCAAGGCATTGGGAGTAAATAACTAGAAAGGGAAAATTAAGAACATGGGAAGAGGTCAAGAAGACATTTGGATTGCAGGATAGAGACTGCCTTCCCTATCAGGGGCTGATATCAGAGTATAGGCAAAGAGAAAGGGTTAGGGGAACATATGTTTTTTGTAATGAGTTGGCAGACTTTAAAAATGCCCTACAGGGTACTCTGTCTGACATATTGAGTCAGGAAATGGGTATAACTAAGGAAATGATTATTTTGAGCTGGGATACAGGATCTGAATTGCCTAGATATAGTAAGGCCTTGTTAAGTTCAATTCTGCTGCCTTCCAACAAAGCAATTACTAGAAAATGGAAATCAAAGTTTAAACCAACTAAATTTGAAGTAGTGAATATTGTGACAGAAATAAAAAAAAAAACTGGAAGTGGAATCTTTAGAAACGAGTAGGTGCAAACTACATTACAAATGGAAATTGTGGAAATAATACATGCAGAGTAATGTTTTGGAGGAGGAGTGAGGTTTAAGGGAATGCATGAATCGAGCAATTAATGCAAAGTAGGATTGATGATAATTGTATAAAAGCATGTATGTGATGTATAATGTTTGTAATTGTGAACGTGTTAACATGGTCTGTTTTATTTTATATAAATGTAGGTTTGCCTACATCTTAAGTGATAATTCAATAAAAGTGTTAAAAAAGACTTCAGCGTCACAGTAAAGCTATTTGAATGCCAAGAGGTACATGTTTTTAAAAGGTATGTTATCAATGATGCCTACTGTAGAGCACTTTCCCATCCACTCACTCCATTTTTGTCTAACCCTGGGACTTATTACCTACAGAGATTTCTATTTTTTTTTATTTCTCTGTTATTTTCCTGCCATTTTTGGCACCAGTTGTAATCACAAGATCAGTCGTTCACTGTGCCTGAAAAGACTGTATGATGCCCAGTCTACCCTTTCCACAGTAGAAATGAATCTTCATATCAAATCAAATTGTATATCCTTTCAGTGCTCAACAAGCTGTCCATAATTTTAAAGGAATAAAAGTCAATATAATTAATTAATTCATTCATTAAACATACATAAAACATTATGAACTAGAATTTAAAAAGATACAACTGATAAGTGATACGTCTGCTAAAGAAATATGGCATTTAAGGGGCTTCTGAAGGCCAACACAGTGGGGCATTATTTTAAACCTTGGAGCAGAGAATTTCAGAGTATTAGCAAAAGAAAATGCTACTAGAAATTGGGATCTTTACCTTCCCCTACTGACAGAGAACATTTCCTAATAGAGTGGTAATAATAGATGGATTCCTTCAGGTAATCTTATCCATGGCTATAAAGAAGATTGTGTGGAAACAATGGCAGTTTATAAGGAACTGCAAACCTGACTGGCAGTGAGTGCAGAAATTTCAGCAAAGAGATAATGTAGGAATTATGAAAGCTCTTGGGCAACATCCTGGCTACAGAATTCCATACAAGCCAAAGCCACCCTATGTCATGTGAAAGTGCTAAAGATAAACAGAATTGCAGTAGATGAACCTACCATTTTAACATCACATTTATATATGTGGTACTTAATCTGGAAAATCTTCTTAAGTCACAGAATGTCAGTTTATCTACTGCCAACACCTGACAGTTCATTGTTAGACTGTCACTTGTCATCACTCCAGTGTCATTACAGGTACTCAACTTAGTTCTTCCTTACCAAGTCTAACTACTAGCTGGATACTAACAACAGCAGATTCTAAATGACCTTCATGACAGCAGCATTGTTCTTAACTAGGTTTACCATCAATCAGTTTTTAACATTGTTACTAAAAATGTCAGGGAGACAACCCTTTAAAGTCACAAATGTATCCCATTAAAGGATGTAAAGCTGGTAGTGAAGTGGGATTGTGAAGTGCCTGAATGCTGCATTTTTCACACTGAGAACAAGGTCACTTGTAATGCATGATTTATGTGTAATGTTGAGTGCCATTTGAAAGGAGATGATGTCAACAGGGTAAGAACATACTCCTAGCTTTTGTAGCTATCTGCATGTTTCATGAGCCAAACACTGAAATCAGTTTTGATGTCCAAGAAAAAGCTGCCAAAAATGATTGGCCCCAGGACAGTGTCTTGTGAGACTCCAGTGGTAACAGGTGCAGATAGGAGTCCTACTGTTCTTTTGTGTTGTATATGATAATGTCACCCATTGTTGGCCCAAGTTATTATGACTTCATTTATATTTAGATCCCTGAGTTTATGTATGATTCTGCCATGAGATGCAGTGTCAAATGTCTAAGCCAGATCAAAGTAAGCTTCATGGACGCTGTATAAAACTTTAAGAGATTAAGCATACATGATCTAACTTTGACAAAACTATACAAGGTTACTTCATGAAGAAACATATTCCCCATATTTGTCTGAATAAGTTCCATAACTATTCTTTCTATCACTTTGAACAATGTGCTTGTGAAGCTGACTGGTCTATAAGTCAAAATCATTAGTGTTGCTACAGCGTTTTTATCCTGACTTCATAGTTTAGCTGAGCAGCCGTTTCATATATTTAGGATAACTATACTTTTATTTCTAGCCCTGCAGTGCGTTGACAGCAAATAAGAAGTTCCCCTCTTATATAATTAGTCTGGACCTAATCAAATAGCAGTTCATTAGTATACATAAATACTGCCTTGGTGTGAAAATAAACTGGCTTTTGTTTCTCTCATCAGAAAACAATATGTGGCTTTTTGTGGGATCACAAATGTTTGCATCGGCAGGGAATAATTCATCTAAGACATGCATGCCATGACATTTCATTGCTATAGTGACAGTAACTTTTCAGATAATTTTGGGGGAGTAAATATGAGATGAGAGCAGGGTCATAAACTCAAGGAAATGGAACTCAAAAACTATGGAGTTGAACAATCAGATGTGTTCACGCAGCATGGACAAGGCTCTCATCAGGCTGAAATACATTTTCTTTTACAGGCACCCTGCTGTCCTACTCAATTTAAAAGCTTCCTGTCACAGAGGTACACCTTTTAATATGCCAAGCTAGCGGATGACGTGTAAAAACTAATCAACTTCAAACTGTTAAGCAATTCTGTGAAATTTACTGTTATATTAATGCCTTACTTATTCTGGCGTACCCTAATCAGAGAAAGGCCTGATATTTTTTATATTTATATTTATAACTAGTACTACTGGGTAAATTACTATTTGACTATGTATAACAAGCCTGCTGAGTGTTATCATTTATAACTAAAACAGGCCTTTAACGAGCTGAGGTATCAGTAGGTCTTGTAGTCTTGACATGACCCTGCTGTCATGACATGAGAAGGAATGCTGCGGCCTACAGTGTCAAGTGAATACTACAGTGCCAGTGTGAACTGGTACTGACAAGCATCTGTGAGATGGTGGGTGCATAGAAGCTGTAAGGTCATGTGAGAAGAGAAATTAAAAGAAGGAAGCATTGCATTGCTGGTATCTGTCTAGTATTTTAGTGCATATGTTGAAATTATAACTAGTGGAATGACAGCATCAAAAAAAAGAAGTATGTGTGTGCGTATATGTGTGTGTGTTTGTGTTTGTGTGTGTCTATATATATATATATATATATATATATATATATATATATATATATATATAGCAGTACTTAAGTTTGTTGTCTCTAGCTATGGTCAACATCTGTTTAGTCAACAAAATTTTTGTTGACTACAAGATCCCACAGTTCTCTGGGTAAGGAAACATTCTTTTTCCCTGATGTGCGATTTCGAAGTTAGTATATATATTTAACAGGCGGTGTTGGGGAGCACAGAGGAGCTTGACCTCCTGCAAAAAAACAAAACAAAACAAAACAAAAAACAAAAAAAAAAAATATGGTTTGAATGGTTTTATTTTAGTTTAATATTTGGATGCACTGAGGTTGTTGCTCAGCTCATGCATAGTAGTGTGTCGATGTTTGCAATGTTGACATTTTCTGGTCGACATTGTGAATGTTGATGGTTGGGTGTGTGTGTGTGTGTGTGTGTGTGTGTGTGTGTGTGTGTGTGTGTGTGTGTGTGTGTATATATATATATATATATATATGTATATATATATATGTATATATATATATATATATATATATATATATATATATATATATATAAAGAGAGCGAGAGAAAGATGTATATATATATATATATATATATATATATATATATATATATATATATATATATATATATTTCAATTAAATAATTTAATTTTAGACATAGCATTATGAATTCTTCGGGGCACTGAATACAATATTTTCACTTTTTGTACTACATAGTATGTCATTTACCAACAGACCAGTAATTTAATTTACAAAACATTCATTATTGTGAGTTCGAGTCTAATACTAGGCCACCAAAATGCAGTTCAAAGCAGTAGAGCATATTTTGTGCAAGACCAAGCTGTTCTTACCTGATGCTAAGTTTGTATGGTTCTGTGTTTCAACAGAGCCCAAGACAGTGACATCTTAAAGAAAAAAGAAAGGATGTGTGACAGAAACTACCAAATTTGCCTGAATATAAGTTTTGTGAATGCCAAAAAAAGTAGAGCCCAAATTTCCAAAAATACAAATGCTATTAAACTCTTTTGTCTTCATGTAAACTGATTGAACAATGCACAAAGCATATTGTCACTGCGTTCGTATAAATCGATCTTCGTGTATGTAATACAGAAGTACACGTAAAATACTTTACAAGGCTGGCATTTAAATATTAACTGAGCCATATTTTAGTTACAGATACGAATTTTAAAATGCCCTTTTTTTCCCAAAGACGAGGAGAAAGCTTAAAATATAAAAACTAATGGAAGATATATGCAGAAAACAATGTTCATGTCACACTGCATTTCATAATCAAATTATTTTTTTCTTAATGATAAAGAATTCAAAACATTAAGTCCGTGTGTTTACCTAGTGCCATATTATAGATTTCTTTGAAAAGCACCCATATATATTTAAAAAAGTGGACAACACAACACCTGTGGGTATACTGTCTTATATATTTTTATTTATCTTAATTTGAATTATATCTGTCTCTCTCACTCTCATACTCTCTCTCTCTCTCATCCTACAGACTTGCTGGATGTTTTATATGGCCCACTACATGTCTCTCTCCCTTCAATCCCCTTCTGGCCATAAACTAAAGTGCAATGCCATCTCCCCACTGGGGCTCACTTCACCATCTACTGACCAAAATAGAAGCTGCATCACAATTTCTATGTCAGTCTTCCTGTGTTGGACAAGAAGTGCGGTACATTTCTAACTCACTTAATCCTGCTTGGCTGGCATACACACTGCAGAGTCTGCTGCACCAGGCATGTGTGATCCCTCATGCAGTCCCTGTATTTTTGTGCTGCAACAACCACTGTTACCATGGGAGCTACTCCTATGGCAGGGCTGTAAGAAATGCTGTCTTCCTGGGATCTGTGAGCTTTCTTGTTGGATGGATCCCTTGTATCCTGGCCCACTATTCCAGCTCATTTATTTATTTTATTTAACATTTGTTGACCAGGAAAGTCCGACTAGGAACAAAGCATATTTTCAGCGGAGGCCCTGGGAGAAACGCTCCAGATGCATGTCTTTCGAATGTGGGAGGAAACCGGAGTACCCAGAACAAACTCACACGAACACAGGGAGGACATGCAGACTCCACACAGAAGATACCCCAGCCAAGAATTGAACTGGAGAACCTTTTGCTGTGAGGTGACAATGTTAACCACTGTGCCTCTGTGCCGCCTGTTCATCCATAGATTAAATGATGTACTTGCCTCTTGTCAAATCTAGCTGTACAGCTGATTCTCTGCAAATGCAGTGTCTTACCAGGAACTTCTAAACAGGCTGTTTAACTAGTATTACATCCTAGACACAATATACACTGATTTTATTTTATTTATTTATTTGCTTTTATTTTACTAGAATAGTCCAGCTAAGAACTGAAGTGCCCATTTTCAGCAGAGGTCCAGGGCGAAAGCTCCAAAACAAGGACAGAAATATATTTTTGACAATTCAAAAGAAAAACGGTCAACAAACATTATTTGCAAAGTATTTCAAAGCAAATGGTCAACAAACATTATTTAAATATCATATCAGATTAAGGAACTATATGTTTTCAAGATATAGATTGTGAGTAGAGTCAAAAATCCTATATTAATTTAATACACTTGTATAGTATCCTTAGTAGACAGAGTTAGGACTGCAAACTTCAAAGTGTAAGTGTGGTACAGTTGTGTAGTTTGTTAGCTGCCACAGGTTATTCTACTTATACATTAATGTGTGCAGTGCCACATGGAATAACACCCATGTCTTACGACCACATTAAGCACAAATGACTTACCAATATTGGCACACTATTCCCTATGCTTTAGTCATACAGAAAGAGGCACAGCAAAACAATGTATACAGAATTAAGCACAAAGTGTGGGTTGTGCTGGCACTTCGTTAGATATCAACAGTAAGGCATTTTTAGTGACACTTGATGTTTTTACTAAGTATACTACAGCCGGAAACAAAACAGTTTTGGTCTTATTTTAATGTCAATATCAAATCTCATTATTATTAGTTGTGTCTGTGGGCTTCTGATGTATTAAGCCGTTTAACATACATATTATATTTTTCAGCGATATTAAAGGAGAAGATAGAAAATTATTTATTTCTTTTTTTATCAAGTCATTTGCAGCGTGCTTATGTTTTTTTCATCATGACAGAATTGTCCAAATGAAGACAGGTCAGCAAAAAATTAGCAATAGGTGGTAACCCTAGAATTGACCACTCAGCACTGGTCAAGTACACAGTACAGAGTTTTATTTTTCAAGAAATGCATTCAATAGCCAGTAGAATTAATATTTTAGTATACAGCAGACAGGACCTTTAAACCTGTCCTTAGAACACCCAGTGTATATCAAAAGATTAATGTTAGTCTTAAGAATGCACTTAAACATAAACAGAACAGTTTGTTGGGATAGCTTTATCCCACAGAGGATATCACTGCTCTGGAACAGATTCCCCATCCATGTAAAACAAGGCTTATCCCCATCCATATTCAGGCAAAACTTTGATTTATGGATGGGTAATCGAAACTTTATCCTAGTACTGCCCCCTCTACTACTAATGGATAAAGGCAGCTCCTAAATGCTTTATACCATGTATGGGTCCCCTCAAATTATCTATGGTATGGTCCCAGTTGTTCTCATTAAGGGTAATGTATAATTATAGACTATGGAATGTGTAATGCTAATCTAACACCAAATGGGATGGGCTAACTCAAGCACCAAAAGGGAATTTGGCTAGGCATAAAATGGTCCATAAAGGAAGGTAGACTAGTACTTACTACTTACCTATGAACATATAAATGTTTTTTATCTTTTTGTATTCATGGAGGAGACTTTGCCTTTTGAAGTTGCATAAAATAGTCACCCTAATATTTATTATTACAGTTCTTCATTATGATACAATGCACATTTCCCTTCATGCTAATGGTAAATAGCTTACAAAAATTTCCAGGCTGACACAGCCGTTTGCTTGGAGTGGCAGATGGACTAGAATAAGTAACATCTTGGCCACAACGGTGTCGGATGTGGATCTGACCTCTCTATTTTTAAGATCTTTGCACAGGAATACACCCTCAGGTTTTTAACATAGGTGACAAAACCTATCACTATGATTTTACTGACCGACTTCCAACTTCAAGGCAGAATATGCAAAGTGTATTCATAAAATTTAAGTTCAGCCCCAAGGATATTCTCCAGCAGGCAATGTAATAACTCGTGTAGCTTCTATATCTTTTGAATTATAAAGTTAGTTAAATTTTAGAAGATGCTTTTCCTGTTTTCACAGTTACATACTTCTTGTCTGTGTGTGTGTGTGTGTGTGTGTGTGTGTGTGTGTGTGTGTGTGTGTGAGGGGGGGGCAATCTACTGTTTCAACAAAGTAGTATCATGCAACTTAGCCACAGACCTTAAGCAGCAGACTCTGCAATAGTGCAAACAGCTAAGAGGAAAGGCTTAATTCCATCTGCAAACTGCAATACAGTTGCACAAAGGTAAATGCAGTTCTGCATCATGCTATACATTTCTGCTGTATACTTTACTAGAATGCAAGTATAATGCAGTTTTTTTTAATTTCGTAAACAATTACATGCACATGCTTTTTAATTTTATATAGCTTTAAAACAGCCAGTTCATTATTCTTACAAGTTTTGAAAGAAGAATAGTATTTCCCAAAATATTACAGTTATTACAATAACTAAAAAGCAAAAAAAAAATTAACAGCTTCAAGAAGGCAAAAGTACAACACAAAATGTGGTGCCTTTGACTCACAGCCTTCAGAGTAGTGAAACTCAATGCTTTTCTAAGATATTAACTATCCATTTAATCCATTTACAATACAGCCAGTCATACCATGGTCATCATTAGGATCACTAAGCCTTAAACATTCGTGACTACTTCATTTTATGTTTCTCAGAAACTTCATAAGGAAATGTTTATATTCAGTTTCATCGTTTAAGCTTTGGGGCTATCCAGTCTTGAATTTCAACACTATTTATGCCAGACTTAACCAGACATTATTCTTTGGCATCCACCAAATATTCAGCTAATTTATACTTTGACAGTTCTTCAAATATATCAAGCATCGACTTTGTGTGACTATTTTAAAACAGGTCTTTAACATTTCATCATTCGATGTTATTTAACTTTGTTCTTTTTGTTTTGTAGAGGGCGATTCTGAGGAAGTAATCAGACTACAGGAGCAGATTAAAAAATGAATCAAAGAGCTTTCTACATAGTGCAATGTGACCAACTTGTCCAGGTATACTTGGTGTAAAGTAACTTATAGTCCCTTAGGCCTTTTTCTAAGTTGAAGAAAAGTCACATTTTCAAGAACTCCACTATAGTTAAGTAAATAAAACATTCCTTTTCTGCTCTGTTTTCCCCGTGTGTTAGCCTTTCTCTTTTCTTTGTAGGTCCTGAATTTGCCTTTGGTGGGAGTTTGCTGCTTTCAGTTTCTCCATCTACATCTTCATAAAACAATGCTCATGCCTGTACTCTTTTCTAACTAACGCCTGTTTGATATGGGTCCTGCTTGTGCTATCTGGAGATAGAGGGATACATTTCCTTTTCATTTTATCTGCATTTATTTTCATTTCCTTATGCTTGTATTCACATTATTTCGCCTCACTTGTCATACCTCCTTTTGCTACTATGCATATCTATTTCAATATAATGTATATTATACCATTTGTTTTAATTTCTATTGTTAATCTCCATATGCATCTTGGGCTATACCTAATATTTTCTATTTTGTGGGCTCCTGGATGACTTTCATCATTTACCTCCAACTTAGAGTTTCTTTAATAGTGCAGTCTAGTCATTTTGTGTTTTCCTCGATTTGTGCCTTATTCTGTAACCTTCTTCTTCTTGCAGGGCCTGGTGGCTTTGCTTTTGCTGTTGCATTTTTGAGTAGTTGGATTTTAAGCTGCCCAGGCTAAGTAACCAGTTATGTTTTTCCTTACTATTACATTAATAGCCACCGTGATTTTTAGATAATAATAATAATAATACTATTAATTAAACTTCCAATTTATATCAGTATTTCCTGTGTTCTCTGAGTTCGGAGAGATACCACTCATTCAAACAGAGCAATAGCATCCATATTCTGTCCTGTAAGAGTTCTGCTCAGTTCTATATATTATAACTACTTTCACAATTTACTTTTTCATTTTCTGAGAATTGAGGACACTGTTCTTTTCTCTTTTCTTTTATGTTATCTCAGCTGTGTGGGAATATTTAATTCTGCTGGCAGACAATGGTGATCATTCTACAACTGTAATGTAGACTTCCTACTGATACATCATTCAGGACTAAAATGGAAGATTCTGAGAACATACTCATTAAGGTACATGCTTTACCATGCGATAACTGCTACCTCAATAACAGCATTAAAACTAAAAGGATACCTAAGGGCCTACTTGTTTACAAATTCCCTAATGGCTTTAAAGTTGGGGAAACAGAGACAGATGAACTTTTAAAACTTTTTGACAATTTTGGTTGTGAATTAATGGCATTTATTGTTAGGGTTAATAACACATGTATTAACAAACTGTTAGATGAGTTAAATGTTCTAAATAATGAAATACTGGATGATTTACTGTTTGAGACAAATGCAGATAAATGTGAAGCTGTATTTAACAAGGTTGAACAATTTGTTAAAAGTAACATAGATAGGAAGCGTAAAACACTGTTTAGAGATGAAAATGACTACCATAAGAAGTTAACCTGCCCTTTCCCAAAGTCTTATTATGATGTTAACAATGAACACAATGATTTTGAGTCTGCTTCTGTGGAACTAAATTTTAATGGGCACACCAATACACATTATGAACAGCAAGGGGACACAAGGGATGGAGAAGGATATGATGAAAATTATGATCATAATTATCCCCCCCTCCCCCAAGGAAGTCTGAAAGAATAGAAAACCAAAACAGGCAAAAAAAATAATTTTTTCCACAAACCCACACTCAGAGGGGGAAGGGGCAGAGGCACAGCAAGAGGTTGGGCAAACAGAAGGAGGAACAATTAACTATCAAGCCCAATGCCTGCAAATTACAAAGTACCTTGGGAGCTAACGAGATAGAGACCAATACAAATCAAAATACAATATGAATACGTTAAATTAATTTAATATTTTTAATTCTACAAACATAACAGTTGACAATTTATACTTTGAGCTTTTTTAAAAAAGGCATTAAATTTGTAGTGTCAGGAAAAATAGGTAATGTGAATGTCCTTAATGAATTACGTCTCTTTACGAGGAAGTTAAACTCTACAGATTTTATTTAAAAACAGTGAAAATTGTGTTTCACTCAAACATACTGGTATTACTATGCATAGGAAAAGTTGTTTTAATCCACCACTGCACCCCTTCTTTCAGTGTTTAAAAAGTCCTGTGTGGAAGAAATCCACAACACCTTTAATAGTAAGAAAAAGAGTTTCCATAACATGTCAAAAGAAGAAACACAATTATTAAGAGAATTAAGGGAAAACCAGGATATTAGGATTATGAAACCTGACAAAGGTGTGGGAGTGGTTTTGTTTGATAGAATGAATTACAATAATGAACTTTTATAATTTTTCTATGATACTGACAAATACCAACAGATGTCTAGGAATTAAGTATTTATTATGCATAGAAAAATTCAGCTTTTCCTTGAAGACTCCCTCTTCCAGGGTGTCATTAATGATAACTTATTTGAATTTTTGAAACTAGAACATCCTGTTATACTTCTGGCTTTGGGGTTCCCAAAATTCACAAAAGCATTGACCACCCACCCTTCAAGGTTATTATAGCAGCCCATCATAGTCCCATGTACTCTTTAGGGGTATTTGTAGACAAGCTACTTAAGAACTTAATAAAACGGGTTGACTACTTATTAAAGGACTCATGGGACTTTTTAACCAAAATTCAGGCCAGTTGGTTTAGTACTGAGTGTAGCTTCTCAACAATTGATGTTAAAGACTTGTTTACCTCTATACCCCATTCTGAAGGACTTAATTTATTTTATGATGCAGTTAGAGACCTAACCCTTTTAAGTGACACAATGCTGAATTTTTTGATGGCTACTATGGAATATATTTTGAATACTAATTACTTTATGTTTGAAGGAGAATTTTTCAAAGAAGTTAAAGGGGTAGCTATGGGTGCGAGCTGTGCACCTATACATGCCAATTTAGTCCTATAGATTTGAGAGAAAAAAACTAGTTTGGGCTCAAATTTCCCAGAAGATTGGTTAGCCTATTATAGATACCTTGACAATGTCTTTATTTTATGGAAGTCTACTAACAAGATAGATGTATTTTTGAATTATCTTAATAGTGTTGGTGATATATCTTCCTTTTTACAGGAAATGTATCTGAAAACAGTATAGATTTTTTAGATATAACTTTTTTTAAGGATAATACCCACAGAAGGTTTGGTTCCAAAATTTTTAGAAAGTAAACTTTCTCCAATAATTATCTGAATTACCAGAATAACCACCCAGGACATATGAAGAGAAACATTTTTAAAGGACATTTGATACAAGCAGCTAGGATGTGCTCGGATTTGGATAGCTTTTTGATGGAAGTAAATACTATCATAGACATGTTTAAAGAAAGAGGGTACCCCCAAGATTATCTTATGGCAATAGTCCAGGAAGTAAATCAGGATGGGGAACAAATACAAACCCCTCCTAAACAATAGTGTGTTAGCTACACATGAGAAAGTATCCAAAAGCAAATAAAACTTCCAAAGTTATATGGTACTCCCCTATGGTATGGGTAGTCAGGAAGTGACACACATACTAACAAAAAAATTGGATAATTTTTAAAAGTAATCCTGATTTTCTTGAACACATTGGACAAGTTCCCAGTTTTGTTTATAGACAGGTAAAAACTTAAATGGTTATTCGAGCATGAGTTATTATACCAACAGGTACAAGAGAATGGGACAACAAAATGGGGTCTACTTTATGCTCTCTAAAGCAGTAAAACCCAAATCCAAATCGTGCAACATGGAAAGAGCAAACCGCAAATACGTCGAACAAACAAAACCGTGAAAGGGGAAATATCGAAATCACATAGTTGACCCATCTGAAGTATAGCTCTGTAAGGTAAGTGTGCGATAGTTATGGACCTTAGGGTTAGGGAGGGGTTAAGGTAAGTGCATAGGAAGGTAGTGTATGTAAGGTTTTGTGTAGGTAATGTATGTAAGGTTTAGAGTAGGGTTTTGTTAAGTGTATGTGTGTGGAATATTTAGTTTGTTTGGGTATAGCTCCGTAGGGGAAGTGTGCAGTAGTTACGGACCTTAGGTTAGGGAGGGGTTAAGGATAGTGTATAGACAGCTGTTATATGGGGTTAGTGTAGGGTTAGCAGTAGGATTTTGGTGCTTTAATTTAGGGTTAGAAGTAGGGATTTGATTAGTGTATGTATGTTTTTTTTATTGTGTTTGGGTAGGTAGTGTGTTGCAGGTGGTGGGTTGGCCGACTATGATGGTTCGAGGTTTACAGTTTTGCGCTTTAGTACGTTCGATGTATCTGCAGTTCGCTCTTTATGTGTTGTGAAATTCGGATTCGGGTTTTTCATGTTTCAAGGGTATAAAGTAGACCCAACAAAATGTGGGGCATGTCAACAGTGCCCATTTTTATGGAGAACCAGACTGTTGCCTTGGAACATGTACCCTTTAAAATTATGTTGAAAAAGGGCAATTGTAGTACCAGGGGGTATTGTTTATTTGGCCTTGTGTACCACATGTAGCTATTTCTATATAGGGAAAACAGAACGTAGCCTTAGGAAGCTATTTATGAACATCTATATGCTATTAATAAAGCCAATACAAATAATGCCCTTTATAAACATAGTCTAGTTTGTAAAGGTACTAGTAGGTTCAAATTTGGAACTTTGGACATTCTAGTTGACAATATAAGAGGAGGTTGGTGGGAACTAGACCTGGAGATCAGTGAACTACATTGGCAACTAAAATTGAATGCCATGGTACCTTCAGGTATGAATGACAACAGCACTATTGTCCCCCTTCTAAAAAAAACATGCTCTTACTTTCTCTTATATATATGTTTTTAAGACAGATTTGATTTTATGCTTTATATTCATTCTCAGGATGTACCTTTTTCATGTTTGTTTTATTTTACTTAAAATTGTTACAAGTTTTTTTATACTTTGTACCTTTAAGTGCCTCCATGCTTAATTATTCTAATTAATAACAGATTGGTATATAAAGGTTTCAGTTACTAGTGATATTTGTACTGATGAAGTCTCTTACAACTTGAGGCAAAAGCGTGTAACCTTTTGTATATTTTATGTTAATAAACAGATTTACCTGCCTTCGGACTTTGGATTTTTTGGATACTACTGGCAGTTGTATTAGATGTAGCGCAGTCGTGTGGGGTCAGTTACTTGCTCAGGATGGCTTTTTATGTTTTCTGACAGTCTTGGTCGAGCCATCTTTTTGATACACTGCTTTTGCTTTACAACTGTAATGTACACTTGTTGAGTGTGAACTTTTTGTCTGCTGTGTCTTTGCCTGCTCAGATCTCTAGGTGGTAAGAATGAATGGCTGCTGCCTGTACTACCAGGGTTTCTGAATCCTGTCCTGGATGGAGTAAGTAGACAATAACCATGTTCTCTCTCTTTTCTCTATTTCTGGATATATGGATTCCTATCATTACCTCAAAAAAACAGAATCCTAAGCCACATAACATTGAATGTAAAAAATAGACTCCCCCCACATAAAATTGAAAAAACAAAACAAAAACATATTTTATGCATGGGATCAAGCCTCACTCATACCCTAACTTCCCCTGCTGTATATAGTAACTCTGAGATCACACTACATTGGGGTAAACACAACCCCCCAATCCACAGAAATACCAGCAACTGGCATAAAAGCTAGTTCTAAAAAATTCATAAAGGCTATGTTCTGAATTTGAACACATGAATGCTCAATATTGTGGTTATTTGCTCTAACAAATGACATATAAATACATGTGTGTGTGTGTGTGTGTGTGTGTGTGTGTGTGTGTGTGAGTGTGTGTGTGTTTTGCGCATATGTATATACACACATGCACGCACCCACGCACATACACACACACACACACACACACTGTGCTATATTACTATAGTAATGCATTAAAGTCCACAAGTTTATAAAGAGTTTTATTTTATTTTACAATAAAACAACACTCAGTGGTGTAGACTCTTTTCAGACAAACAAAAACAGCAAAGAAAATTAACTTTTTGTGCCGATAGCCAAAGAAAACCATGCAAAGTACTTTATTTTTTCATAGTTCCTCAGTCCGATAAAAGAAGGGATGCAGTCTCTCACACAAGTCCAGTAATTCCCTTCTTAGACAGAAATGAATGTTCACATCATATAGCTGCTTCTGGATTATTTTCTATGAAGATCCATCCATCCATCCATCCACAAACCATTTTTCCCATTTTTCCACATGTGGCCGGGGTGTCATCTTAACAGTGACAATCATCTAACGCCAAGGCTTACACTGCCAGGTGGCTATCTCTGCTACTGTAGTTCTTCCACACCATGCACTCTAATGCACAATAACACCCAGGGCCAATTTAGAGTGTCCAATCCACCTACTTTGCATGCCTTTGGAATATGGGAGAAAACCGGATGTCCAGGTATATAGATCGATAGGTAGATACAGAGCTAGATGGGTAGATAGATAGATAAATAGACAGATAGAAAGATATAGACATATAACTAGATATAATGTACACTGAAAAAGTAGTTGATAACTATGGTTATCAGGTGCGTATTGTAGATTTTCTTATCATCACTCTATGCATGACACTGATCATTTGTTTCCACTCACTACATGTCATCAACCACTCAAACATGACGATCACAGTAACACGGATGCATTCACACTTAATTAAAAAAATGAAATTGCATACAGTGAGCACATAAAAAATGCATACTAATACAACACACAGACTAGCAAACATCCAAAGGTCAAACCTACAGAGGTGAAATTTAGAAAAAATAAAATGATAAAATTGAATATGCTATATTTAAAAAGAAAGAAAATCACAACTGCAGCTAGTCAGATGGAAATAACATTGTTGCCGACTTGATTCTAAATATCTAAACTAAATAAGATTAAACTGACTAAAAATCATAAATAAACTATACAAATAACCCACACTACACTGCTAAAATGACACAACAAAATTTGTTGTTAAGGCTTTTAATCAAATCCAATTCTTCATGACCTGAAGGACTTCAGCACACCAGGCCTGTCTGTCAAGAACTTCTTCTTTAGGCTCTTGCAAATAGATATTCATTATTTTAGTAATTGTTCATCCAGCTTACCCTCTCATGCCCCATTTCTTCTTTCATCACTATCAGTGTCTTCTCTAGTGAATCATGTCTTTGCATTATGTGGCCAAAGTATTTCAGTTTTAGTTTTATTATCAGGCCTTCCAGTGAACAGTCTGGAGTTATTTCCTTAAGTATTGACTGAATCAGGCTTCTTTCCATCCACAAAACCTACAAACATTTCTGCAGCACCACACAGTTCAAAACATGAATTTGCTGGTGCAGAGCCTTAGCTACAGTGCAGCTCTCCTAGCCATATGTTACTACTATGAAAATCCTAACATTGACTATAGGGACTTTTGTTGATGTGATGTCTTTGCTCTTCAAAATCTTGTACATATTTGTAATAGCTTTCCTTCCAAAATGCGTGAGTCTTTTAATTTCCCAGCTGCTGTCACCATTTGCAGAGCCGTGGAAAATAAAAGCTGTCACTGCCTCTCCTTCTCCCCTTCTATTTGCAAAGAGCCGATACTGCTAGATGACATCATTTTACTTTTTTTTAATGTTGAACAACAGGCCAATCCAACTCTTGTGCTTTCTACTTTTACTTTCATCAACAGCCTCTTCAATTATTCCTAATTTTCAACCATTAGAGTGGTATCATCTGCATATCTTAGCTTGTTAATATTTCTCCAACCAGTTTTGATTCCACCATCTGATTCATCTAATCTAGCATTTTGTATGAAATACTCAGAAAAAAAAGTTGAATAAATAGAGTGACAATGCCCATCCTTGTCATACTCATTTTCCAGTACTGAACCAGTCATCAGTTTCATATTTAATTCCAAATTGTACTTTTTGTTCTGCATACACATTTCTTTGGAGGACAGTTGGGTGATTTGATATCCCCATTTCTCTGAAAACATCTTACACTGTGCTTTGTCCACACCATCAAAGGCTTTAGAGTAGTCAATAAAACAGAAGTAAATATTTTCATGGAACTCCCTTACTTTGTCCACTAACAGACGTTGGCAATTTGATCTCTGGTGCTTCTGCACCTTCTAAAACCATTTTGTACATTTGTCAGCTCTCAGGCCATAAATTGCTAGAGTCTAGTTTGTAGGATCTTGAGCATTATATATTTTTAATATGATGTTCAAAATAGAAAAAAACTATGCTACAAAGAGCAGTGTGCTAAAAAAAAAAAAAAAAACCAAGTAAGACAGGAAATGCACACGACTACTACTACTACAACCACTCATATTTTTAATGCTTCAGTCTTTACTAAGTCCAAGACTTCTTCAGCTAATTCATACAAACCCAATGAATTCAGTTCAAATACACAAGTAGAAATTGGGTCTACTTTATTTAATTGAAAACGTGTTACGTCGAACACCACTTCATCGACACATATACATCGAACCGCGAAATAATCGAGCGCACAAAACCGCAAAACTCAAAATACTGAATTGTCATGCTCGGCCAACCCCACTGCCTGAAACACACTACCCACCCAAACAAAATAAATAAACCACAAACATACACCAACCAAAACCCTACTTCTAACCCTACACTAAACCCCACATACACCACTATCTATGCACTCTCCTTAACCCCTCCCTAACCCTAATGTCCGTAACTAGCGCACACTTAACCTACGGAGCTATACCCAAACAAAATAAATAAACCACACACATACACTAACCAAACCCCTACCTCAAACCCTACACTAAACGTTAAATACATTACCCATATTACATTACCTATCTATGTACTTACCTTAACCCGCACCCTAATCCTAACCCTAATGTCTGTAACTATCACACTCTTACCTTATGGATCTGTAGCTCAGATGGGCCAACCAAAACACTTCCACATTTCGAGTTTTGCAGTAATTTTGCGGTTTTGTGCATTTGATTATTTCGCGGTTTGATGTATATGTGTCGATGGAGTGGTGTTCGACGTAACGTGTTTTTGATTAAATAAAGTAGATCCGTAGAAATCACACAATTAATCCAAGCAGCCAATCAATTAAGTTACAAGATACATTTAATAACACTGAAAAAAATTACAATTTAATGTCTTAAAAAACTTACTTCTATTCAAATGGCATTTCATATTTGTATGGTTATTTATACCTGAAGGTGTAGCTGCATACATTTTTAGTTGCCATGCCAGCTCCCTGTATTACCAAATGTCATCCAAGTCACCACCCCTAAAGTGAATATTGATCTGCTCAATTGCGCAAAAAGTGAACTTCTTAAAGTCGTCACAAACCATTCTCTGTTTAGTTAGGGCATTTGCACTACTTATATTTTTGTTTTGTTTTTATAGCAAGTTTATGAGCTATTTTCCCACCATAAAAAAAAATAAATAAATAAAAAAATAAAAACTTTTGTGTGATATACTTCTAGCTAAGTAAACCACACTCACATTTACACCTAAAGAAACTTTTTTATTCAAAAGTGTATGATATGTTAGCAACTTCAAAATATTGTGACGAGTGAAGGTATCTCCAATGACTGTAGCTGACACATTGGGAAAGCTCCCCTATTTTTAAAAGTGCAATCTATATTTAAAGAGGGTCTTTCACATCACATCATAATGTTGTGACCTTATTTATTAACAAACTTTGGAGAGGTATCTTTGCTTTTTCAAGGAGAGATGGATCAGTTACACTGGAGGTAAATTTGCAAATGCCCATCTAATTGCCTAACTCCTTTTTAAAGGAAGATACTGTGTCACACTGCTTGATCTGGAGTTGAAGTTTGTTCCATATTGTTCCACAGAAAGTGTAGTAATTGTGTGATGAATCTGTCTCTGCAGTGATTTGTTTATTTGCTGAAGCAGGTTCGGACCTCTTGTACTAGTATTCACTGGACTGTTTGATCTGTAGACACATGAGAGGTCTCAGACTGCTGGATCCTTATTGGCCCGAAAAGCAAAGCACTTGTCATCCCCAAGGAGTCTGTAGGTTACTGAGTACATGGACTAAGCTTCCACTCTCTCCTGGTTGTTCAGATATTTTAGCCCCATGATCATTTTTGTTATGAACCTCCGAAGTCTCTCCAACTGCCAAATATGTCTAGTAGGGAGTTAACATCAGTGGAAAAGTGTTTTCCCCTTTCTTTTCTAATACATGAGCCAAATCTTGTTTTAAAATACTCTTAAAATCAGTATACTAAGCAGCACATGCCTGAGCTCCTACGTCATCCATCAAAATCACTTTGGCAATCTTTTTAAAAAATGTTCAGCAGTATTAGTCTGTCTCAAAAATTAGTCATCTTTTGAAATTAATGTGGGCAACCACATGAACATTCACCATATTTTGTTCTTAATGAGAAGCGGGCATTTGGTGTTAAATATCAATAAGGGACAACAAAAGTGATTCCATGTGTTGTTCACTACAAGGAGCCCCCCTCCCACCACACAAAAACTCCCTTCTCTTTCAAATGATGAGTCACCACCACCTATCCTGTTGGATCTGCAATAATGAAAGGAGGCATTCTCTGGAATTTGTGATACGTATGTTAGAGCTTCAAAGTTCTGAAAATCTTCTAAAGCATCTCTTTTGTTATTGAAGCTTTTGGCATTCTGTAAAGTCAGCTTTACCTCTGATTTCTTTTATTCTGTATACTTTTCAGAGATTGTTTTTGAAAGTGCACAATTCTAAAAAGTAGGCAATATAGGAAAAAACATTGATTTTTTACTTTTTTCTACTCCCACAGAGAGAGAAAGTGAATTGAGAGAGAGAGAGAGGGAGATAAAGTCCATTGGATACAAAGCATTCTGGATGGTTGCATATTTGATGTCATGTTGACAGGCAATACATTCCCTGCCTCTGATACCAAGTCCTTAGTTATTGACTGAATTTCAAAGCCTTGCATTGACATGCAAGTAACATATTATATTATGGGAGAATTTTATTATACAGATGTGTTTTGCCCATGCTTCCTAGGATGTCCTGTAATCCAATTATATGTTATCGCATAACTATGAGAAAGGAAATTCACTGGCTGTTCACTTGAGTGTGAACAATGACCATGTCATAATTATCCCTGGTATTTTTGAAACTAACCACGACCATGAAATACAAGAAACACCAGGAACCACGTAAAAAAAAAAGACGGCCAGTTGCCTTCAAACACTGCACCCACTTTATTAAAATAACAAACAGAGATAAAAATTATAATCTATAATGCCTCGGCTCTTCAGCCTTTACAGAGTATAACTTCATTCTCCCATAAACCCTTTAAATACACATACCCACTCCTTAATTAGCTAATTAAAACAATTATATTTGAATTATAAAAAACATTACCAGTTGCATTCCATATTAAGACCCCAAGGAGATAAAGTATTACCTTTCAAAATAAAAATTGACTCCTTTCTCCAAAGCTTCCTTTTTATATCACATACATTAAACCATTCATTATTAATCTGTTCTAAAATTGTGGCTTGTAATCCCTGTGGACTCCCATTATGACATTTTTGAAAGTGCAAACTATAGGGCTTTCCATTCTGCCCTTTCTAATACCCCTAATATGTTCCTTTAATCTTACAGAAAACTTCTTTTGCTTTCCCCAATATAAAATTTATTACATTGACATTTTAAAGCATAAATCACAAACAAAACAGATAACTACACTGAACTTTAAACTTTTTTCCATTCATTTTTGAAAAACTATTAACTATAAAATCATAACAAGAGCATTTCCCACAAAGTAATGTCCCTTTTAACATGACTTCATTATTTCTGTCAACCATAGGCAAATTAAATCTGCCATGTACTAAAAAGTCCTTAAAACTCCTTCCTCTCATATAAAAAATTGAGGTTGACCCTTACTAATAAAGTCTAAATTCTTGCACTTTTCCAAAACACTCCAAAAATATTTAACCAAACTAATTTTTCAGAAAACAAAGTATATTTTCCCCTGTCTTCCTTATCCCATCCCTTATAAACCCTTTACATCTATTATCCTGTTTATACTATTTCTCTAAACATTCCCATAATAATTCTTTTTCATATCGTCTCTTATAAAACATCTGCATCATTTTTTTCTAATTCTTGTTTCTTCACTACATAACCTTTTTATTCTTAAAAACTTTTCATGGTTCCTGGTAATTTTTAACTAGTTGAGCTATCCTTAACTGTGGCGTACGACAAGCATTACACTGTCATACACTTCTTGCAAAGTCCATAGAGGAATATGGATGTTTTGCACATATAGTTGTGTCATGAAATGCTAGGATTATTTTGGGACTGGCAATGTTGTTGCCTGCTTTAATGAGCATTTGAGTCTGGCTTGGTTCAGTATGTACCCTCTGCATGTGTTCCTGTTTTGATGAGTTTATAGCTTCTTAAAGAACAGGTGAGGTTTTTGTGGTTGTATTCATCAAATAATCAGGGTTTTATTTCTATATACCACCAGTGCTGGATACTGTTGCACAGAGTTTTGCCTCAATATTCGGGTGTACTTAAAGTTCTGACACTTATTTAGGTCATTCTGTGAGCATGACTCAGTTCTTAAAACTGCTAACTGTCATTTATCAAGCCTTTTCTTGTTTTTGAAAATTATGTAATGTAATACCTCCACACCTAATGTAATTTGAGATCCTTTATATGTGAAAGTATAAATCAGAGAAATGTGTACTGCCAACTAAATAAACCGGATGCATTTTATAGACTCTGTGGTACAATGTTAGGTACTGCTACTAGTTGGAAGAATGTTAAAACCTCTACTTGCTGGAATATTTGACTAGTGCAGGAGAAACATGAATGGGACAGCAATTCAGTTGGTAACAGTCTCAAAGGTCGGGAGGGCGGGTCCTGCTAGAGTAAACAAGGAGACTAAATGACGAAAAAACAGACTTACATATAGATAGGTTCATAGATTAGTATTAAGCTAACAGCCCTTGTGAGCCATTTGAAGCCAAGCCAATTATCCCTTGTGAGACTCACCACCCTCCTAAGTCTAGGATGGCCATTTCTCTGGATATTCCATTTTTTTCTGAGGTATTGCAATTTTGTAGTTAGCATATATAAGTTTAGGGTGTGTGGGGGGCTTGCACCCCCCCATTGGTGGGTGCAGGGGGCTTGCCCCATCTTGCAAAAAAAAAAAAAAGTTTAAAGTAGAAGAAGAGCAATATTCAAAATGTACTCTTCTCCTGTATTTCTGATCTTTTCATTTTTCAGCATGTGAGCACTTGGCATTTTGAGTGCTAATATTTCAATAGGTAGCCATTCTATTTAGTTTACGGAAGGGTCTTTAGCAGAATAATATTGTTGTTTTTTCCTTACCTTGACTAAAAGGACTAGTTACCAGCTCCTCCCAAAATAAAGAAGCAATTAAATCTGTTAGGCATCTCAAAAAGAAATGAAAAGTTTGTATTCTGCTTTAATCTATTAATTTATAATGCAAGGAAAACTTAAATTAAAATAACACTGCAGTAAAACAGGAAAAAAAAACAGTCTAAGTATATAAACCAAAAAGTCAAGCATCCTCATACAGCAGTCTGTTCTGGCTTCTCTCTTGCAAAAAAGAAAAGGTATTTGCCAACCAGAGAAGAATTTTTGTGTCGCCTCATTTATTTTGCCCTCTTTTAAACTGCAATCAGGTATTTAGGCCAAACTAAGGATGTAGAAGATGGCTTACTGCTCTTGAGTCTATATTCTATGCCACATCAATAACCAAGCATAAAGGAGCACTTCTATAGTATAGCAAAGCTTCACAAATGTCTATGAAACAGGTACTTTTAATGGTCTAAGCTTTATCCACGATTTTATTTTAACAGTTTGGTTTGCTCCACTTGGCTGTTTGACTACCTATAGTTAGGAACAAACATCCATCCACCCACGCACAACACCTTTAGATGACATGTTGAAATCCCCATTGCATTAATTGTATTTTGACTTAGAAATGGGGTCCATTCCCGTTGTGGTATTAGAAACCAAAAGATTTGGAGAAATTAAAAAAAAGCCTGTAAAAATCTCTTGAATTTCAGATTTGCATACTGTGGACCATTATCTCACATTGCCATATCAGGAATCCCATGTCTGCAATGCACAGCTTTAAGTGCTTTAATCACAACATTAGTTGTAGTGCCTATTAACTTCATGTTCTCAAAAGACACTGAATAATCATCTGGGCATATCAAGTATAAACAGTCAAAAATTTGAAACAAGTGTTACTCCATTGTTTTCCCTGAATCTGTATAAAGAATAAATTTTCTCTCAGAGTGCTTTCAAGGTATGCATTACACAGTTAAATGTTTCAGACATATTGCTTAGTTTGCACTGGTGTTTCAGGGCAATATAACAACATCAGGAACTCTTTCTCAACACTTCGCAATTCCTACATGTTACTCCTGTATTGCATTCAGCTTACTTCTGTTTTAAATGACACATATGGCTGTATTTCTTTCCTCATACCACTCATCTGCTCTGCCCATATTTCATTATTATACCTTTCATGTTGTGAAGAACAGATGAAGAAATGGCAAACTTTTTCTTAGGTCATAGTAACTTTAAAATATTCTCTTTATCCCACATGGAGCTTTTTGGGCTTCTTTCCCTGCATAAAAAGGTAATACAATGGACCTTTACAGGCTTCTTAGATGTTCATCTCACAGTCAACAATCCATCAGATTTCTAGAGTCACAATTCCCAGTTTTCATTTAAACTGTCCAGTGAAAGTTTTTGAAGAGATAAACCACTTTTCAAATGAAGGATGAAATTACGTCTTTCCTATCACTTCTGACAGCATGTAACATTTAAAATTCAGGATGGCATAACTGAAAAGATGGACACCAGCTTGCATGTAGTCAGTTTCATCAGTGTGTGTTTTGGTTTATGCAGCAGTTACATGATATCAGACTATATGGTGTATATCCTAAACTTTGAGACATGTTGGAGAGAGGTGCCGATTATTTTAAAGCTCTGCACATGCATTACAAATATGAGGTGGCTGCTGCAAAATGCCATGTCTTGAAAACTTTGCAGGATGGAGAATAATATGACATCCTCTTTGAGTCCCTCTGGCAACAGTATCATTGTTATTGAGTAGGTCTGGTTTAGGAATAAGAGATACAGTATCAGGACAGATATCTAGACCCTCCTTAAAGCTATTGATATTCAAAATCATAGTATGCAGTAGTACCCTACTGGCAGATATATATACAGGACATGGTATGTAAGAAGACCCAATGTAAACTATGACCATGCCATAATTACTCCTGACATTAACAAGATCCAAGTATTACAGCTATCCACCTGCAAAACATGCAAGTGTCACAGCACCAGAGATCTTCATTCCCGATAAGGAATTCCTCTTCTCCACATCACTAGCAAGGCATGGCAGCCTTACTCATGATGGTGATATAGAAGTCATTTCCAGGTACACTCTCATGAGCATTAGACAATATATCACATGATATTATTGTGCACTATTTACACACACCGCATAAGAGATAAGGCTGTATGCATCCCAAATACATGCATTTCTGTTCTTCATATGTGCTTCAAAACACCATGGGCAGCCACAAGCTGCTCACGCCAACATAGAACAGACTAACAACACCTGTTGCCCCTTCTCAGAGAGGGTCTTTAGCTCTACTCATTGCTTTGTGATGGCATTGCACTCAATCTGCATAGGACCATTATTACAAACAGCAACAGTCTCAGCTGACATTGAAGGCTGCCTCATTTACACTGTGGTCATCTGTTGACAATGTGCCTTTATACAGACTATGAAATCTGTATAACAGATCACATAGCTATCAAGACTGTTAATGATTGTCTTACTTTCTGCTATGGAATGACTTTGTAGACAGAGGTGATTAAAACAATTATGGTGTGGCTATCAGGTTAGTATGTTTGTCTAAGTGTGAAATTAACTGTAGGAGAAAAGCTTTATTGTCTCATATATCACTGTATTTGTGTTATGCAGCTATTCATTTTTCACTGAGATACAGCTACTAGCTTTGAGGCTAGGTGTGGCTTCCACACATGTGCGGATGAGTGCACTATTTCATTGCTTGATTATGAAATGGTCTGCACCAAAATCTTCAGTTTGAGTATTTGACTAACTAACTGTGACTTTATCTGTAACTTTGTTGGCAAAGTTTGCATGGGAACTGACCACTCTCAGTGACATACATGCCTTACAGACGTGCTGTGCAAGTAGGTTGCAGGCTAGTAATATTGGAATTTGAGTGTGGATAGTGGCTATCCTAAGATTTTTTGTGACATTGGGTGACTTTAATAGATATGATGAGAACATTTCTCATGTCAGGACATGGTCTTTTCTTAGCAAGGATTGGGTGAAGATCTCACTGTGGACAGTGATAATGTTAAGGCTTCCAAGGAATATGACAGAGCTGTAGCTCTTTATCAAGTTCAGTAACTACTTATTGATGTGCCCACTGCAGAGACATCTGGGGAATGTAGTTCTGTTCCTCTGGAGCACATCCATGTTACACTTGGCTATGCTGAGTGCAGTGATGAATGGACTTAACTACATTGGTAAGTCATGTTTCCAACATCATGTGCAACATGAATAAAAACAAAACTCTGACCAAACATGGCAGTTCCAATTAAAAGCAAAGTTTAATCAAAAGAAAAAAGAATGCATAAAATACTATAAAATGTGGGTAAGCGCTTTCATGACCATCTGTCGTTTCATCAGACCAGGTAAAGAAACAAACAGTGCAAAACCACTTAGCACAGCTGTTTAGTGATGTAAAGCCCTTGATCTAAATGCCGGTCTTAAAGAGATACTCTCATTTTGACCAGGTGAACTATTGGCTTTCAAGGTCAAAATCCAATTTCGTTCACATAATTCTGTTCTATTTCTTATATCACCACTTCTCAGGTTGCAATCAACAAGTTCTAAGAGCAGAAACTTAAAAGCATGCATGTTGCCCATGGCATGACAGTGTTTTGTGAGTGCATTCATCTCTTTGTGCTTCCTAATGTCAGCAGTGTATTCAAGAATCCTTTCCTTCAATGTTCTGTCAGTCTTACTGACATAAAAATCAGAACAGGCAACAAACTGTGCAAGATACACCAGATGACAGCTTTTACAGTCCGCATAAAAACGAATATCAATAAGGTAACCAACCACAGGATGTGTAATAGAGCAGGTGGACCAAATATGCTTACAAGCAGCACACAACCGACACTTAAAATGATAAACAGCTACCAAGTGTCTACACATTACATGGATATTTCTGAATGCAGCATCATAAATGCACATTCTGTGCACTGTCAGGGTGGTCTGCCATACAGTTTATTATCAGTCCACCTCACTTAATAAACAACTTACACTTAATGCTCTTTTCTGGTTGATGTCCTGGAGTGGAACTTCTGGAGCAACACATATTCTCATGTGAGCAGTCAATAATGGTCCCAAGCATCAAAATGAAACTGCCTGTTCTGGAAAGTCTTAGATGGTAGAAAAAATATTCTTGGATACTCTCAAGAAAATGTCATGACATTCAGGAAGATGTTGACCATCCTGGAAGACAAGGCCTGAAATATGTCTGTAGTATCACTGGTTAGCCTCTGTAACATGCCTGTGTCCCTTCTGTACAACACAGTGCACACCTTAATGGAAGTTCCCTTCTGTGCCTGTCACAGGGTGTCACACGTGGCCTCCATTTGCCATACATAAAGCTCAGAGCATCCCCATTAATCAGATAAGTATCCAGGATTTCCCAATCGGTGAGGATCTGCAGGATAGTTACAGGCCTTATGTGTTATGGGGCATATCTCTGTGGATAGCTTCTTGCCCTGGTGTACAGGTGCTACAATTTAGCTAGGTTACCAGTACACATTAAGACCATATCATCAGATGAAGCAAATAGTTGTCTGGCTTTAAACCTGAGCTACAGCTTACAGGCTGTGGAGATTACACACAAATCTGATATGCTTTGCTTGTACGTATTTCTTTTTTGAGGTCTGGTGCATCTCACTGACACATTAATGAATTATGAGATGATGACACAATCTTCTTTATAACAGTACTAGACTGCATTCACATATGGTAGGCAATAACATCTTTTGGGATGCAATATTTAGTACAACTGTCTTTAACTGATATACAACATTTTCTGAAACCTGGTCTAGATATTTTCTCTGGTGCTAGCCAAGGTTCCTTTAATCCACCTTATGAAAATATGCTTGAAATGCAACCTAAATATTTTAGAATGTCTGTGCTGCTATTTATGTCAGAGGTTTATAAACTCATAGAGCTGTCTCAGAAACATTTAACATACGTAAGTGGTCTAATTTAATTATGAGATCTGAATGTTGGCAGAGTTCTGTGTGCAGACATTAATACAGTGTGTGTGTGTGTGTGTGTGTGTGTGTGTGTGTGTGTGTGTGTGTGTGTGTGTGTGTATATATATATATATATATATATATATATATATATATATATATATATATATATATATATATATATTTAATACTGCTATTTAATACTACTGTGCCAGTTGTGGACTACTGTTTAATACTAATGTGCCATTTGTGGAATCCTTCAAGTTTTTGGGATCTATAATCTCCTGGGACTTGAAGTGGGAGACCAACATAGGGTCCATCATAAAAAAGGCACAACAGCGAATGTACTTTTACAACAGCTGTGGAAGTTCAACCTCCCACAGGAACTGTAGATTCAGTTTTGTACGGCAGTCATTGAGTCTGTTCTCAGCTCATCCATAACAGTGTGGTTTGGATCTCTGTCTAATCATGACAAAAATATGTTACATCGAATAGTCAGGTCTGCCGAAAATATCATTGGTGCTAGTTTGCCCTCCTTACAGGACCTGTACTATTCCAGAGTCATGAAAAGGGCAGGGAAGGTCATCACCAACCCTTCACAAACAAGGCCACCATCCTTTTGAACTATTCCCATCAGCCAGGAGTTATAGATTAATACGAACCAAAATAAGCAGATATAAGAACAGTTTTTTTTTCCACAGGCCATCGAGTTCATAAACAGTTAACTCAGCTTATTTGGTTGGGGTATTCTTTTTCCCAAGCCTCCGAGGATTCTGCAGTATTGTTTACATATTGTTAATACGTGTTTCTTTCAGAGTTAATTTCAGTATTTATTGCACTGAGTTGCACTTTGCACCTTGTATGTATATGTATATTTATATTTATTTTTTTGTCTTATTCTTAATAGTTGCATGTATGTTGTTTGTCTTGTTCTTAATAGTTGTATGTATCTCATTTATGTAATTCATACTTGGAGAGTCACTGAAACTGGAGTCACATTCCTTGTATGCGTGCATACTTGGCCAGTAAATGTGATTCTGATTCTGGTTCTGAAGTGGTCACTTACACTGAGAGCAAGTCTTTTGGAATCTGTCCTACATATAGTTATCCACACACAAATATATATACACATACTCTGCCTTTATGTGCTTATATGTGAAAATGTTTCTATACACATCTAAATAGTATTTATTTATTAATTTGTTAACCAGTTAAGTCCACTGTACAGAAGTTTCCCATTTCAGCAGTGACCCGGGAGCACAGTCTGCTTAAGTGATTTATGCAGTTTCACATAACTTTGCAAGTAGAACTTGATGGAATCAAACCCAAGCACTACAGGATAAAGCCTTTTAGCAGCACATAGCCTTAATCCTCATAACTGAACTGTCAGGTATTAGAAAAGAAATTAGGTATGAGACTCAGAAAAGGAGGCAGGTTGCATAAATCAGTTCTAGCAAGACCACTTGGACCAGTGGGTTTATACAGCCACTAGTCAGCCATTATTATAGGTATAAGGATCCAGAAAGGTTTAGAATAACAGAGCTGTTAACACTTGTCTATAAAACTGCTTGAATATTATTTTCTTTATAGGAGTTGATAGAGACCATAATTTAAATTGATTTGCATATTAGGAATAAAGCTTTATGTATGGTAGAAATGAAATGTGATAATTGCATTATTTTGATCATGTTGACATGTTTAGCAGTCGGAAAGCTAGTTTCTGCCAGTTAACCTCTTATCATTAATTTTATTACATGTGCTGGTAATTGATTTTTGCAGTCAGCTTTATGTTTGATATTAAGTAGATACCTAAAAAAAGCATTTTATTAAGTACAGGAGCACCTTTGATCAATGTGAGACTTTATACCTAACTGTTAATTATGGAAATGAAGTGTAATTTCATCGGAAAAATTTGGCAGAGAATGATTTGTTCTACTGAAGATTAAATAAGCATAAACACTTTTGCTGAGTGTTTAGCATCAGGTATAATTAATAAGATGCCATCAGTATAACTAATGTTTTAAGCTGTGTTATTTATTTTAAATATTTAACAGAGTTACATGATTTAATAAAGCTTGTTAAGGATTCTGCAGTGATTGTGAGTAAAGGGGGAAACAAAACTTTTTATGTGACTCATGCTCTTCAAAGTCATGGTGTTAAATGCCACTCAGTTCTGAGAAAAGTCATAGTATATTATAAACATATCAGCTTAGTTAGGTAGGTCTCATAGAATTTGTAGTAGAGTGGAAGTACAAGGCTTGTTCATGCTATCAAATGCTTTGAAAATGTCATTTGGTATCAGAAGGGTAATGGGTGATATTCCTAAACATTTGGTACTGGATGGGGGATGGGTGGGATTCCTAAACATTTGGGTCCAGATGGGTGATGGGTGGGATCCTAAGAGTGCTAAACATGGGCAGTGGCACAGTGTAAACTCTTCATTCAAAGAGTTGTGGAATAATGTTTAGCATGCAAATACTAGCTAACACATCATACAGGATTAAGATCTAGTTTCCAGTCATAACCAACCAGTCATAACCAAGCTGTTATGTATGTGAGTGAAGCTTAATAAGTGAATTTCTTTGAATCCATTTTTAGAACACACAACTAATGGTTATGGTTAGAAGCCTGATCATAATTTTTTGTAAATCAGAGTGGCATCCATCTCCAAATTGTGGAACACTGCCTCTCATAATTAGTAGGACAAATGAGCAGCTAACAACGTACTAGCAACTTCTGCTAAGATGCTCGTACCATGGTTAATATGTGCTACTTTATACTTATAAAAAGTTATTTTGATGAATAAATATGATTTAGCATTATTTGCCATGGATATTTGTTAAAAAGTCTTAATGCATGTGTGATAGACCCTTTCTATGTGGAATAATTGGATCATTGACTTTTTATAGGTTCATAGGTTGGTACTGGGCTATCTGCCCGAAGGCATATATTAGCCCAGCCATGTTGTGCGATATTCACTGCCCCTTTAGTAGTTCCCTAGACCCTTGTACTAGCAGCTAGTACCCTTGGCCCCTATCTAGTAGTGCTGTTGGTGTGATCCCCGGTGTGAACTTTCTGTTACCCATCCACTCATCAAGGTTCCTCTTGAAGAGTGATAGTGAGGGGCTCTGTCTTATGTAGATCGGGACCCTGTTCCATAGTAAGGGAAATCTCTGCAAAGGGAATCTATCCCTCCAGCATGTTCTATTCATTGTTGTGTTGAGGTTTATATCCCTAGAGCATGTAGCTCGAGTAGATTTGGTTTTGCTAAGATGGAGCATGTTCAACAATTCTGGGTTGGACATGACTCTGTACGTTAGACAGAGATCGCCTCTGAGAAAGCGGTATGCAACAGAGAACAGTCTTAGCTTTTTCAATCGTGCTGCATAGGGCAACTGTTTGAGGCCAGTAATCCTCTTGGTTAGGTACCTCTGTGGTCTCTCCAGCTGCTGGAGATGTCTAGCCAGGTACATTCCAATTGGTGCATTGTACTCAATAATGGGTCTGATGAGGGAAGAGTAGAGGGGCACCATTACATCCTTAGATCTTGATGCGAACCCTTTCATGATCAGATGAGTCACATAGAAGGATTTTCTAACCACTTTGGCAACATGGTTATCAAAGGAAAGCTGACTATCTACTTGGGTCCCTAGATCCCTTATTTCTTCTTCAGATTTCAGGGGATTACCTCCTATGTTGTAGTTTGCGGGTACTCTGTTTTTTACAAAGGGGATTACTACACATTTTTTTGCATTTAGCTTGAGACCATGGCTTTGACACCATGCATCAGTCTCATTTAGGCCCTTCTGGAGGATCTCCATGTCAGCTGGAGACTCTATTATAGCACCCAGTTTGCAGTCGTCCGCAAACTTAGTCAGCCACAGCCCTTCCGTGCTTGCCTGTACTTCTGAGAAGTATATGCCAAACAGGAGGGGCCCCAGGACAGAGCCCTGAGGCACACCACTCATTACTGGTCTGGATTAGGACATAGATCCTGCTACTCTTACTTTATGGGATCTGTCTGAGAGCCATTTTGCGATCCATCTTGTGACATAAGGGTTTATGCCCAGGCTGGTGAGCTTATCAATAATACCTGACTGGGGAATGGTGTCAAATGCTTTAGCATGGTCAAGGTAAGCTGTGTGTACCTCCTTTCCCTTATCTATAGCCTGAGTAACTGTCTCAAAGAAATCCACCAGGTTCAGGAGGCATGATCTGCCCTTGACGAAGCCGAACTGTGTGGGGTCCAGCGACTGGAGGTTCCCAATCTCTCCATTTATGAGTTCCATAATGATTCACTACATAGCCTTACAGAATGAGGAATGCTGCTCATAATGAGATGCATCTGAAAGGTATGCATAAGACCTTTAAACTGCCTTATGCATTAGCGATTTAAAAAGAAAAGTACCACAGTGCAAAGTGTCTCACAGCTTGTAATCCTGATGTTTGTCTAGAGGTGTACTTCATAGCAAATACAAAACAATTTAACAGATGCACTTTTGTCTAAGTACAATAATGCCATTTAGGGTGGGTGTTATCAGGAAATTAGTCCTGTTCCAGGGATGGTAAGGCCCTCCACCTGCTGTGTTGAGCCTCAGAAGACCCCTGGGATAGTGTTAGTTTTTTCATAATGCCCACCCCCAAAAATTGGGAGTTATTGTTTGCTTAAAGCTGTTGATAATTGGAGGGGCTCTTCAGTTAAAGTTGCAATTTGTTTGGCATCACGTGTGTTACAGTTTTATAATCTGCATAGAAACAAATACAAACTATTCAAAGAATAATATAAAACTGCATTCATGTGGGGACAAAATCCTTTTATGTGCTTTATTGATATAGTCAGTTTTTACTTAGGGAATGGGGAATTTTTCTGGCAGTGATTTCCTCTGAACAGAGAACATTTTTTGCCCTCTATAATTTTTTTGTCTGTCACAAAGATGAATTACTACTAGTCTAGATATAAAAAAGGGAGCACTGCAAATTAGCCATAGTGTACTGTGCCTAATACAGACAGACAGACAGACATGCTGCACAGTAGTGTGTTATACAAAGTCACATGCTGCACTTGGGTCAAAGATTAGTATGGTGTACCTGCACAGCAGAGTGTGAAACCAGTCAATTTAAAATGTGATAATATGTGAGTGGCAGAGACACAGAGATAATACAGATGTTAAGTACACGTGTACTAGAAAGCATGTAGTTAGAAAGAATAAGCAGTTAGCAAAATATAACATATAAATTTGTATCAAACAGTATACTAGTAAAAAAGGATAAAACAAGCTACATATATTAACATTATAGCAAGCAATCTGGCAATCAAACCACTTTACACAAGTGACTATGGTATAACTCATGGCAAAAACATAATTCCTGATGTAATGCTTGAAATGTGAACAAAATAGGTATGCAAAGGTAAGTATCATGTAACAGCCAGACCAGCATCTTTCCCATCCAGAAATACTGCATCAAAATTGGGTTGCACATGTGACAATATTGCCTGTGGCTAGTTCTTAGCTACACATATGGGTATCTGCATACTAATCTATATAGAGTGTTGTTATACAGTATGAAAATGTCACACAGAGACCACGAGTATGCTTTGTGTGACTTTACTGTGCACACACTGAACATAGATTATGTTTTATGCACTGCGCAGTCACTTTAGGCTTTATGTTGTTAACACTGCTGCCAGCCTTCCCACTCTCAGCTTATCATCAACATCTTTCTAGCATTTAATCTAACCACTACTCAAGATGTTTACATTTATCAAACTTAAAGTGTTTTTGCAAGGAGGGTGTACCTCCTGCATCCCCCCAGTGTGTGGGGGGTTTATCCTCACACTTCTTATGTCAAAGTAAACCACTTATGAAGTCACACCAACTAAGAGAAATAGTTATTCCCTTTTCCTTGTGTTGGTGTGAACTCAGAAATAGTGACTTGCTGAGATTGGCGGTATGGGGTGGGGGGCTGCACATCAGTGATGCAGGGGGATGCAGCCCTCCTGCAAAACTACTCCATGTAGGTAGTTTTAATTGTTTCCATTGGTGGCCCAATATGGAGGCACAATAATGTAGTCAGTGACTTGGGAAGCTGTTAGTTCTGTGGTGATAAAATCCATCACATTATAGAGATGTTTGCAGACACATTTTTTTCAGCTACATGCACTGAACAGTACATTGCATTAACCCCATTTAAGTATAGATCCATTAACCAGTTCACTGGGTAAACCTGTATGTAAATGTCCATTGTCACAGCCTATGGAAGAGGTAGTTTATATAGTACTAGAACAGAAGCAGTCCATTCCTTGCCACTTACAGAACCACTTTATTAGTCAGTAGGTTAGACACTGAGGCAGTTTTCCAACCCTTTGTGATGTTCTCCGCTCTGATGTCGTTTTCATGCTCACTTGCACATCAGATTCACTATTCTGCATTTCAGTTTTTTTGTACAGTCGGGGAGGAAGTTAAGACTGAAACTTGTGCATTCTACTTGCTTGGAACATCCAGCACAGTCACTGAACAAAACTCTACTATCTGGGTTCACTTTGTAAGGAATGTCATTGTCCTTATCTGGTGTAGGTCTTGGTTTCCTAAAACAAACCCCTGAATCATTTCCTTAAATCTGATATAAAATGGACCTGTTTTGCCCATGATAATCCTGGAATTCAGTTTGGACCTTCTGGAAATACAGTGAATTTTTCTCATTGAGTGATCTGCCCCTTGCTTGCTTGTTATGCTGAAACCTTTGCAGGTATTGATTCTTCAAACAGCCATACTCAAACGTGATTCAAGTCCAGTCTGGTTATATCTTTTCAAGAACAGTTCTGCAGGTGTCTGTCTTAAAGTAGTACATTTCAAAATTGGTCTGTGCTGTAACAAAAAAAATTACTAACATAGAATTACGGAATTTCTTCTTAACTGACTCAAAAGTTTTTATGAATCTTTTAATTAAAATATTTCTTTCTGGGAACCATGGTGTACTAGTAGAATGAATAATTCCAGGTTACTTAATAAGATGATGCAACTTTTCTGACATAAACAAGATTCCATTGCCTGTGAAAATATGTTCCAGTAAACCAGTCAGTGAAATGTTTCCACAAATTTCTAAAGGTAGTCTGAGATGTAATTGCAGACATACAGCATAGTTTTACCCATTTTGAATCTACATCCACCAGTGCCATTAATATATCATTCATAAATGATCCTGTGAAGTCAATGTTTAGTGTTTTTCAACATCAACCAGGAAATTTCCATGAGTGTAATGGTACTTATCAATTCATCTTGTCTTCCACTAATATGACACCAATGATTGGCACATATTTCAAGCTTTGGCCATAAGACTACTCTTCTGGCTAGTGTTTTCATTTTAACAATGCTGGGAGATCTGTACAACTTCTTCTAAAGGTGCTTTTCCTTAGCTTACGGGGCATTATTGCTCAAGTGCCCCTAAGACACAACCTTTTTTCACTGAAAATTCATATCTTCAGTTTTAAAATGTTTTTTTTTTCCATGAACATTATATTCTGTGATTCTTTATCTGCTATTTCAGGTAACAGAAATGTAGACAGTCTATCAGCATAGCTATGACTCTTGTAAAGTATGCACTCTTTCAGATGATCATAGACTTGTACAGTAATCAAGATCATAACTTTAAACCATATGTTATTGTTCATGTCTAAACTCTTGCTGCTGTTATCGAAGACAAACTCATGCTTACCAAATTGATGGAAATAATTTATGGTAAGCAACCAAACTGAATTTTATACCCAGACGTATTGATGGATCTTCTCTACTCCAATAATTAAGACAAGTGTTTTTATTTTTCTTGATTTGAGAATACCTCCTCTCAGAAGGAATATTCTAAAATTATTTTAGCAAGCAATGTGTGATACATTAATTCATTTAAAATGAATGCCAGTATAGTTATTTATTTATGTTCATCTACTTTTACATAATTTATAATGAATGTAAATGGCAATCATTATTTGCCTTTTTGATATCTTGTGAAATCATTTAGGTTCATAGGTTCATAGGTAGGTACTAGGCTATTGGCCCAAGGGCCTATGTAAGCCTAGCCAACAAGGTTCCATGGCTTACGCCACCCAAGAAAGTTATTTTCCTGTGCCACTGTCGAGCAGAGACACAGAAGTGATCCCCGGGGTGTATTTCCTATTTCCCATCCACTCATCAAGATTTTTCTTGAAGAGTGCTAATGAAGAACTTTGCTTGACATAGATGGGTAGCTTGTTCCAGAGTATAGGAAGTCTCTGGGACAGGAATCTATCCCTCCAGCATGTCCTGTTTATTGTGGTGACAAGGTTTAGGTCCCTAGAGCATGTAGCTCAAAGGGATTGGGATTTCTTTAGGTGTAGCATGTCCAACAGCTCTGGGTTTGACATAGCTTTATATGTTAGGCAGAGATCACCTTGGAGTAGGCGATATGCTACGGAGTAAAGCTGGAGTTTTTTGAGGTGGTCAGTGTAGGGCATTTGTTTGAGGTCAGTAATCCTCTTTGTGAGGTACTTCTGTGGCCTTTCCAGCTGCTGCAGATGTCTTGTGAGGTACATTCCAAAAGGGGTGTTGTACTCTATAATGGGTCTAATGAGTGTCGAGTAGAGGGGAACAATGGCCTCTTTTTTTCCTGGATGAGAACACTTTTATGATGAGGTGTGCCACGTAGAAGGACTTTCTGACTACTGTGGCGATGTGACTATCAAAGGAGTGACTACTGTCCACCTGGGACCCAAGGTCTCTTATCACGCATTCGGTGTTAAGTAGATTGTTGCCTATGTGATAGCTCATGGGTACAGAGTTTTTACCAAAGGGGATGACACTGCACTTTTTGGCATTGAGCTTGAGGCCATGGCTCTGACACCAGGCATCTGTCTCAGTGAGGCCCTTCTGTAGGATATCCACATCATTTGGGGATTTGACTATGGCTCCTAATTTGCAGTCATCTGTGAACTTCATTAGTCAGAGGCCTTCTGTATTAGCCTGTACTTCAGAGAAGTAGATACCAAACAGGAGAGGTCCCAGGATGGAACCCTGTGGTACTCCACTTGCCACTGTTTTGAGGTCAGATTTGGAGTCTGCAACTTTTACAGTGTGGGTTTTGTCAGTGAGCCAGTTGGCAACCCATCTTGTGATGTAGGGATTTATACCTAGTTTAGCTATAATTCCAGAATGGGGAATGGTGTCGAAAGCCTTGGCGAGGTCAAGATAGGCTGTGTGAACCATCTTACCCTCATCCACGGCTTTGGTGACTGCCTCAAAGAAGTTGATCAGGTTCAGGAGGCATGATCTGCCTTTCACAAACCTGAACTGGGTGGGAGCCAGAGTTTGGAGGTTACCAATGTCTTTGTTTATGAGTTCCATGATGATACGTTCAATGGCCTTGCAGACCAGGCTCGTCAGGCTAATAGGTCAATAGTTCCCGGGATCAGTGGTGGCTCCCCCTTTGTGGAGTGGGATAACTGTTGCTGTGTGCCATTCAGTGGGCACAAAGCCTGATGCAAGGCTATTATTGAACATGAGGCTTAAGTGGGGAGCCAGTTCGTTCTGAGGTTCGTGTAAAACGCAGCCTGGGATGTTGTCTGTTCCCATGGATGCTGTGTTTTTGGCTTTAGAGAGTGCAGCTTTTACCTGAGTAGTTGTGATTACAGGGACTCTGCATTCTTCCTGTATAGATATGGGCCCTTTAGAGGATGGGGGGTAAAGTTACCACTGAACCTATCTGCCAGGATGTTGGCAATATCAGTTGGTTCTGTAATTTTCGTGCCTTTGTGCTGTAACTCAGAGCAGATCTGGGTGTTGCCATCCAGATTCTTGACATAGCTATAGAATGCTTTGTGGCTGTCCTTGGATTTAGTGGTGATTTTGTTTTTGTAGCTAGCTTTGGAGGATCTTATAAGGGATCTCAGCTTCTTACTGTGGCTCACCAGGGAGCTCCTCCACTCATGGGATTTTACTCTCTTTTGCAACAGTTTCTTCCTTTTGTTGTACAGTTTGTTTATGGCAGGAGACCACCAGATTGGCTTCCTTTTTTTGGAGGATAGCGTCTTGGTTCTGTTTGGGGTAGCACGATCCATGCACTTGTGTAAGTGCTTATAGAGTGCATTTGTGTAGGATTCAGCAGTTGTAACTGCATTGTCCATCTGCATGGGTGTCATGAAGTTCACCACTTCTGTCTTAAGAAGCATGAAGTTGGCTTTGGAGAAATTTTTTACTTTGGTTTCCTTAATGGGGGTGGGGGCGGGATGTGGATATCAAGGGTGATTAGCTTATGGTCAGATCGGACCAATGAGGAATTGACTTCAGGTGTGGAACACCGGTCATTCATGTTGGTAATGACTAGGTCTAGGATATTCTTGCCCCTGGTGGGGGGGATAATTTGATCTAGGGCATTGAACTTTATGAATTCCAGAAAGGTTGAGCTAAGGAATTGGTACACGAGTAGTTTTCCCAGTTAATGGTGGGGTAGTTGAAGTCACCCATTATTAGGGTGTTTGGTTGAACCCTAATATTTTCCAGTACATCAAGAAAAGAGGAGTGGGAATCCTGGGGCATGGTGGGGGATCTGTAGCTAGCTACAATTTAGATTGCAGTTTTGCCCAGAGTTAGTTGCACTTGGATAACCTCGGCTGCCTTATGCTGAGCAACTAGCCTGGAGGTGTGGATATCCTTAATGAATATGGACACACCTCCACCTCTGGTGTTTCGGTCCAGGTTACATGGCCGAAATGTGTGGTATGAGTTACAGCCTGGTAGTGCAGGGGTGCTCTCTGGAGCCTTGAACCAGGTCTCAGTCACTGCACAGATATCGATGTTCTCCATTTTAAGGAGTGCCTCGAATTAGAGATTTAGACTTCTAGCATTGAGTAGCATTACCCGCAGTTTTTGCTTGCCTGTTCCTGTTATGGTGGTGAATTTGTTATTTGAATCCTGCCTAAAAAGGCACTATAGGGGCAGCAAGTGCCTTAGCCAGTATCCGGAATCCCAGGGGTGACAGGTGCAGGCCATCTGTGGCAAGCATCGTGGACTGTCGATCATGTCATCCCAAGCAGACAGATACTGGATCCCCTTAGAATGACACCAGAAGCTTAGCCAATTGTTGAAGTCAATCATTTTGTCCTTGTACTGCGGTATCATTCTGGGCGATGGCAAAATGCTACTCAGGGCTGGGGTCATACCTGCCTGGGTTACAAGATTGGAGAGCTCTTCCATGTCTCTTTTCATGTAGTCCAGGGACTTTGTAATTCAGTTTTACTTTCACATGCTTCTTCACATTTTCAACGTTTAGTATTTTTGCCATGATGATTATTTTTTTTTCTTATCTTGAAACTTTAGTTTACTGCAATATGATAATTTTATATGCCCCACTTTGCAACAACTTTTGCATTTAGCATTTTTTTAGTTACATACTTTTGGAAAATGTTTTATACTACTATATCAATAACAAAACATTTTACCTTTTGCCTCCTGCTCTTTCAGGTGTTGTCTATTTCTATGCAATCTCCATGCTCAAGATAATTTTAATTTACATATTGAGATTCAGAGAGCACTTTTCTTTAGTAATCTTTGCTGTAAATGTCACTTAAGCAGCTATCCTTAGGTGCTTCATTCAGACTCACAGTAAATTCACAGTTCACAGCACACAACTCTTTAGGCCTTTAGGCCTCTGGTTGTAATAAATTGAATCACACATTTTCTGTAGTTACTATTTTTAGGTTCATAATATATTCTTAACATGTTCACAGTCTGGTTTTAACATGTATCCTTAGTATATTGTTGCTGAATCAGGTTTTAAAGTAATCTGCACGTGGATGCATTCATAACATAAAGTAGCGTTGTCATGTGTTTCTGTAAAGAAATGTCATTTGCTGTAAGGATATGTGCAGTTCTCAGTATAAATGCATACTGCAACTCCATAGATGGTTTATATTCTTTGATTCTTCTTAGCTGAATCACTAAAAAAACTGGTTTTACTTATTTTGAATAGTATGTACTTTGAAGAAATTCAGACAGAGACCAACAAACACACAACAAAGTCACTTTATTGCCAAGTACTGACTGAGCACAGACTGAGCACTATGCACAGATCCCCTTCAGAAACTCAAAGTTTCAAAACTTTGAATTTCAATCGGCCAAGACCATGAGATCAAAGTTTTGAAACTTCAAATATTTTGAATGGAGATCCCTGTACAGTGTGGAATGGGATATTTACTGTTTTCCTCACTGTAGTGCAATCTCAAGAGTTGGTATATTTATTTATCAGGTGGTGTGCAGGGGGCTTGCCCCTCCCTGCAAAAATGTAAAAAAAAAAATGTTTTTATTTTTTTAATTTTGTTTTTAAAGTTTCAAAACTTTGATCTTCTGGTCTCAGCTGTTTGAACTTCGAAGTTTTGAAACTTCAAGCTTTAGAAGTAGATCCTTATGCACATGTGCAGTCAATTTAAAAAGGCATGCATAGGTTGACTTTTACAGAGCTCTACACACTCTTCAATGCACCACATGTGTGATTGTATGCTAATGACCCCCTGCATATGACCTATGACACATGCATTTTAACTGAGCAGTTAGGACAAGTCAGTGCTCGGGTGCCTTCTGTGTGGAGTCTGCATGTCCTCCCTGTGGTCGCTTGGGTTTCCTATGGGTGCTCCGGTTTCCTCCCACATCCCAAAGACATGCTGTAGATGGATTGGATACTCTAAACCGGCCCTAGACATGAGTACATGCATGTGTGTGCCTTCTGTGGAAGGTTGGATGCCGGGCTGGCAACTCGACACTGTAAAACTCCACTGCCAATCATGGGTGGACAGGTGACCCCTAACTGGGAAAAGCCAAAAGAAGAAGAAGTTAGGACAAGTCAGTAAGATGTATAGCAGAAGAAAAACCTAAGTGCATGATATGTAATCCAAATCCTCTCAAGGCCACAAATACCCTGAAAAAATGCATAGTAGACATATGTAGCAAACCACAGTTACAAATCTGGGGATACCCACTGATAAAAAATACACCCAGGAATATACACATGCAGGAATGCATAGTACACTCATTATAAATGTACATATACAATATACCATACAGATATACACTATCAAAAAGGCTGTACATACAGCACAGAAAGCACATGACAAGAGACATTGCCACACAACATACACAGATGGAAAGGTGAAATGCACATGCAGCATATGTGTGTGTGTGTGTGTGTGTGTGTGTGTGTGTGTGTTTCAGTCCAGTATAACGTCTTTAAAATCTGGATTTCAGATGAAACATAGGTAAAGCACAAAATGTGGATCTATGGATGAATAATATAGCAATAACCCACGCCTGGGTGTGGGTAATGCTGGATTTACCCACGGTTGGTGTGCTTTGGTTACGAGGGCGAAGCCCGAGTGGCCAAACAAAGCCAACCGTGGGTAAATCCAGCATTACCCACACCCAGAAGTGGTTATTATATACAATGACATTATTTAAGAAAAAAAATAATTAATTTTCTTAAATAATGGCATTGTATAATGCCTCCTTGCTGCCCTTCCGCAGCAGACTGTCTGGTATTCTGCGGCAGTTCTGATGTACTGTGCATGTGTATGCCTATGCAGTACATCAGAGCTGTGGGCAAAAGCAACGGAGAAAGCAAGATCTCCATTGCTTTTTACTGTTTCGCTATGTTAAATGGGTTTAACATAGCGAGACAGCTTTAAAAAAAGCAACGGAAAATCTCCGTTGCTTATTTTAAAGCTGTCTTGCTATGTTAAACCCATTTAACATAGCGAGACAGGTTTTAAAAAAAAAACAATGGAGAAAGCAAGATCTCCGTTGCTTTTTACACACTGTCTCGCTATGTTAAAGGAGTTTAACATAGCGAGACAGCTTTAAAAAAAGCAACGGAGATCTCCATTGCTTTTTGTAAACCTGTCTCGCTATGTTAAACTCCTTTAATATAGCAAGACAGTGTTTTAAAAAAGACTTATACTAATGGAAAAAGTCCGGCCGACCGGATCTTTTTCCATTAGTATAAGTCGATTTGCAACGTGCACGATGACCAATCAGCGTGCACATTTTGGAATATTAATGGGGGGTCATGGTATAATATAAAATTTACCCCAGGACTTCCCCCTGTACTACTAATGAACAGATGCATCTCCTAAATGCTTTATCCCATGCATGGATCCCCTCAAATTATCTATGGTATGATCCCAGTTATTCTCACAAGGGGTAATATATAATTATTGACCATGGGATGAATAAGGCCACTCTAACCCCAAACTGGATAGGTTAATTCAAGCACCAAAAGGGTAACTAGCTAGGCTTAAAATGGCCCACAAGAGTAGCTGGTGTAGTAATTACCAATGAACCTATAATTATAATGTAACTATATAAACTTATACAAAATGAAGTGCCTTTACTATTATGGTTAACAGTAGTGAATACAGAGGTCAGTAGCAGCTAGTGCTGGTAATGAAGGATCCTCTATAACATCATAAAGCCACAGCCAATGGTAAATCTTTGTGCTACTCCTTAGAACTCTGGTGGTATTGTGGAAAAATTGCAGCAGTAGATGAGACATGAAATAAAAGGTCCTGCCCTTGGCAGCCCCATATCTGCAGAGACCAGCTGAGTCTCTCTCCATAGCGTGTGGCATCTGGGGCCCAGACTACAGGAACTATAAGTGCATTCTCAGTACAATATTTGTTTATGACATTTGGGATCCAAGCTCATGTAATTCCTTCATAATGTCATCTGACCTGTTTAAAGAGCTTACCTCTGATAGCTTCACCGTATGCCCATGGTGTAATTCAGTGAAAATAGAAGCATCATCTAAATTATACTTCTTCAGTGATTTTGTCAGAGACTACCATTGTCATAAAGAAAAAAGCAAAAAATAACTGTTTTATTTTGGGGGCAGAGTTCCCCCCACAGCCCCCATGTTAGTAACTGTGCTGCTTGATATGCTAACACATATAATTAACTCTCAGGTTGCTGCATATAGGGTGAAAGGGAAACCCCTTAATATTTTAGCAGATGAGGATTTTGCCCAAGACAGTCTTGTGCAGCTTAGTTTCATTAAAAGACATTCTTTGCATAGGACCCTCAAAAACTGAAAACTCCTTTGTGCCCCACCTGCTCAGGTTCACCATCTGTATACTGGGAAGTTGTAACTTAGCTCACCAACTGAGGTGGAGAATGAGCTGAGTGTACCGTCATCTATGAAACTAGAATGAAGGAAAAATTACCATGCATATAACACAAACACTGATGCTAAATTATAGATGAAGTATTATATACCTTACAGTTAGTGAAATCTGTCACTGCATTCTGCCACCAAAGTGGCATCCAGGGTGCAGGAGGTTTCAGCTGCAGAATACACCAAGAAAAGCAGAGTGATACAAAGCTGTATGTATACGTCTCAACATGCAGACACTGAAAATCTGGACAAAGTGTCTTAAAAAATAGGTACATTTGGCCAAAAAATCTTAACAGCTAATTAGCATTAATTTTGAATATGTAATAGCAAACTCCACTTCCAGTGGGATATTACCATTCAGAAAAAAAATTTTAAAGGAAGTGGCTACCAATTAATAATAGTTAGCATCTTTGATGATAGGAAGTACTGCCAGCACAGCTAGCTGGAATTTCATAAATAATTATATCTCATTTGTGAATATCAAACGGATTTATACATGATGCTTGTTTTACACATGTATTAGAACTGTATGTCATGTGTATATCAAACTAATTTGTACAGATGTTTGTGATGAAAAGGTATTTTTAAAGTTCTTTTGTTTGAAATATATCCACAGTGTTCCCTACTAGAGAGAACAGAAATGTACATGCACTATTGTAACTGTTTAAATGTATAAATTTTAACAGTGGAAACCCATGCAAATACAGGGAGGATGTGGAGAATGTATAAAAGGCATCCCAGCAGGGAACTGAGCAAACTCTTGGTATAAGGCAACAGTGCTACACGTTGTGTCACAATGCTGCCTTCATCTGAATGTAAAGCTCTATAAATTATTTGTGAAAGAAATGTTACAACTAAAATTGAAATGTTCTCCTATTATCATTCTATAGTCTTCATATAGCTTTATGACATTTATAGAGGATAAGCCTATAAAAATGGGATTGCAACAGGGGACGTTCCAAAATGCATCACAGCAGCTGTTTTGATATTTGTAATCAAGATGCTATTATGGCAATCCTGGTAGCAATCTCTTAGGACAGATTGCGGTTTTACAACATACTCAATATTTCATGCAATGACCCCAGTATCTAATGCAGTGAACTTCAGTTTATGATCATTGGGAAATGTAAACATCCATCCATATGTGATTTTTATACGTGAAGAGAAGCCTCCTGCAAGGAGACACATATCAGCTGTGGGACTCCTCCCAAATCACAATTATTGATACATACCATTTGTAGAGTATCGAGACACATTCTTGCATTGTCTACCTTTACACTATCACAGGCAGACAGGCAGGCCTGCATGCATACTTAAAACCCAGTCAGCATGCTTTATAGTTTGATGGTCCACATGGTCAGCAATAATACTAACTAAATATCTTCTTATTACATCTCTAACAATGAGACTACAGATCATGTTAAATGAAAAAAGAATGAGAGACAGTAAGAAATAAAGAAAGAAAAGGAAAAAAAAAATCAATGAAACAACATAAGCACAGTTCTTGACACAAGTTCTTACATTCCTGTTCTTTTCCAGTCAATAGCCCAGGAAACACTCCTGCGACAATCTACTCTTCTAAAAATATATTTATAAAGCCCTAGCAGAATGATGCAGACACTTTAATTAACAAAATATTAAATTCTCAGCCAAGCATGTAATAACCCTTTTTTTCCTGCAAGTCATACTCTGAAAGTCAAACAGAAGAACTAAATTAGTTCTTACTGTATTCTTACTGATGAAAAAAAATCTTCTAATTATTACAGCTTAATAAAATGCACTTATTGCATTTATTTGGTGGGGAAGGAGATAAACACTTAATAGTGTCAGATTTTTTTTTTAGCCTGCTGCATCGTAGGTTGCTCACATACATACACATGTTGATGTATGTGTATTAATTCCACTTTAACAGCATAATAACGGACAGAAAGTAAAGACATATTTATGCATCTGTGTCATATATTTTCATAAAGTTGCACATTTTAATCTCAAGGGTTTTAATTGAAACTATGAAGCAGAAAGAACATAAACATGTCTGCCAAAACTAGTTACCATATATCTCAGACTCTACTGTCATATCTTTACTTACATACTATTATTGCTTATAAATGTCGTCATTAGTTATGATTGAGTGATTGAGGCACACAGTCTTTTTTCACTAGCACATAAAGGTAATTCTCAGAAGGAAGTAGCATGTGATGCAACACCGTTGCCATATAAGGCATTATGAGAAATCAATATGTTCAGAAAAAATCAGATATTACATTGTCATCTGATAGGGGCACATGTAC